>NW_013566782.1:0-16195 GCF_000499605.1 Eimeria maxima | reverse complement strand
TATATATATATATATATATATATATATATTACATATACACCCCAAGAGGAGTGTAGTTCCTACCTACTCCTCAACGCTTGTGCGTACAGTTCGTAGAACGAGACGCAGCAGCAGCAGAAGCTGCTGCTGCAATTGCTGCTGCTGCTGCAGCTGCTACTGCAGCTATTATTGCTGCAATTGCTGCAGCAGCTGCTTCTGTCAAGTGCCAGTCTGCAGCAGCACACAGCATGTGCAGCAGACGCACACGCATACAGGCGAGGCAATGCTGCAGGGAACAAGAAAAAGAAAAGGAAAAAGAAAAAGAAGGAAAAAAAACAATGAGGAGACGAAGAGAAGTTTTTCTTCGTCTTTAGAGCGCTGTGGTGTATATCCATTGCGTCCTGTTTTATTTCTGCAGAAAAATATTCAACAATAATGTCTAAAAAAAAAAAAAGTTGAATATCCTCCTTTCGTGGTTATTTATATTTATATTTATTCTTATAATACTCTAGTTAATAGAGAATAGAGAGAAAACAGTAATAGAGAAAATATTATAATAATATTAATTCTGAATCTTTAGGGATTCCTTCGTTTACTAGAGGAAAAATAATCACATTTCTTGTACAGCAGGAGAAAAGGTAGAAAATATGCATATTCAGCAACAGGATAAATATATATATTATTGTATTTTTATAGTTTAGTACAAATAATTGCATAAATATACGACACTTAGCCATAAAAGAGTTAAAAAAAGAGGAAAATGATTAGCGAAACTCGCGGATATTTTCATGTATTATTCAGCTTTCCTTTTCAGGTGTATAGGCAGCTCGTGTGTACATGAATGCATTAAAGAAGAAAAAAGAAAATTAGTCATTTAATTCTTCAATAAAATAAATTATTTTTTAAATAATTTATTTTATTTAATATTATTTATTTAATAATAAATAAAAAATGGCAATTGCAACAAATAGAACAGCAACAGAGTTTCTTTCTCAATGTAAGTAATGTTTCTTTTTTTTTCTTCGCTTTCTCTTTCTTCCTTTTTCTTCTTTTTTTCTCCTTTTTTTCTTTATTAATTATATATGTTTGTAGACCTTGAAATAAGCGGATTTAATAAAGAAAATGGATCTTTTATGATCTGCAAAGAATTTCTTGATAATGCTGTTGATGCATGCACAAAGAAAAGAACAATTTCTCCTCGTTTTCTACTTCTTGATGATTTAGTTGAATTAAATGTTTTATTAACGGAGAAATATCTTGCTATTACATGCAGAGACACTGTAAGTTCGCTATTTTTTATAATTAATTATATTTATTTTATTCTTTTATTTATTATTTATTTTATTATTTAATTTATTTATTTACTTATTTATTATATAGGGAATAGGCATTGATTGCCAATCTGTTGCTGCATTAGGAGAAGTTTTCTCTTCCTCTAAGGCAGATGATGAGAAAACAGGAGGAGAGTTCGGTATTGGATTAAAAGCAGTAAATAAATAAATAAATAAATAAATAAATAAATAAATAAATTTGTTTTATTTATTTATTTATAATTAATTAATTTATTTATTTTTAGATAATGATGTATTCACAAAGAGATATGGGGGAACCTGTATACGTAAAAATAAGGTAAAATAGAGAAAAAAAAAAGAAATAAATAAATAAATAAATAAAAAGAATAATAAATAATAAGAAAAGGATATAATAAATAAAGATAAAAGGATAATATAAATAAATAAATAAATAAATAAATAAATAATTTATTAATTTATTTATTTTATTAGGATGAATGATAGAGAAGTTTGGACATTCGCGATGGTCCTCGGCAATACATCATCAGCACCAGATATTACTAACTTCTTAGGTATATCTTTTCTTTTTCTTCTTCTTTTTTTCTTCTTTTTTTCTTTTTTTCTTCTTTTCTTTTAATGTTTATTTAATTTTATTTATTTACTTATTTTGTTTTATTATGTTTATTTGCTGTTTATATCATTTATATGTATGCCTATGTGTCTTTTCTTTATAAATATAAATTAATTATTAATTAATTAAACTAAATTATTATTAATAAAAGATTAATTAAATTATAATACATTATTATTAATAAATTAAATAAAAGAAAATAAATATTTATTTTTCTTTGCAGCACAAAATATAACAACAGACGAATGGCCTTGGATAACAGAATTCTCCATTAAGGTATAATAAGAATAAATTAATTTAATTAATTAAATTAATTAATTAATTTAATTAATTAATTTAATTAATTAATTAAATTAATACAATTAATTTAATTATATTATATTATTTATTTATTATTAATTAAATAAATTATATTCCTTACCAACAGATATCTCCTTTATGGGATAAAGAGAAGGAAGAAGAATTAGAGGCATATTGTTCTGCATATACAATATGGAGACAAAGCGTAAGAAATAATAAATAAATTATTTATTATTATTTAATTATATTTATTTATTTATTTATTTATTTATTTATTAGCCGTTAATAAAGACAAACCTACCAATAGGAGGAGATAAAATATATAAATATATAGAAGGAAGAATAAGCAATAAAGGAGGAAAAGATTATTTATTCTTAGCAGCAGCAAATGCATGCGCTAAACAAGAAAATGCAAATATAAGGATGAAGGCAGAATTACATAAAAAAAGAAAAAGATATAATAATAATAAACAAGGAGAAGGAGAGGAAGAAGGAAAAGAAGGAGAAAAAGGGGAGGAAGCAGAAGGAGGAGGAGAAGGAGAAGGAGAAGAAGGAGAAGAAGAAGGAGAAGAAGGAAATAAAAATAAAACAAAAGAAATAATCTTATTAAGAAGTTTTAATGAAATGCCTCTCTTACCAAGTGCTGCATCTGCATGTCTACTTACTAATAGTCTCAGGTATTTTCTTCTTTTTTTTTTCTTATATATTTTATTTATTTATTTTATTTATTTATTTTATTTATTTTATTTATTTATTTATTTATTTATTTATTTGTGTAGAGCTTTCTTGGATAAATATGGCCAATATTATGGCATTGAAGAATTCAGCAGTGATGTTCAGGCAGATAAACAAACTGATGAATCTACAGAAAATATTGATAAGGTAATACAAATATTAATAAATATAAATATTTATTTATATTTATTTATTTATTTTATTTATTTTATTTATTTTATTTATTTTATTTATTTTACTAATTTTTTTATTTATTTGCAGATTGCCTACCGATTTCGCGTGAATACCGCTGAAGAAAATTTATGTTGGAGTCGTATCTGCCTGGTACTCTTCTCGTTGCTGCTGTGTATATAAAGGATAAATAAATAAATTAATTAGTTAACTAATTAATTAATTAATTAATTAAAAATAAAAATTATTATTTAATTTATTTACTTCTTTATTTAGGCAGTGGATATACGAAGCAACAAATCGCTATTTTGTTCGTTTGCTAAGAGCCATCTGCAGGTATTTATAAACAAAAATAATTATTAATTATTAATTATTTATTATTTATTATTAAATAAATATATTAATAATTCTTTATTATTAATTATTAAATAAATATCTTAATAAATAATTATTTACCCTATAATGAATATAATATTGTATTATGTCTTGTGAATAATAATTTGCTGTTTACCCCTATTATTATTATTAATTATTATTATTAAGTATTATTATTATTATTAATTATTATTAATTATAATTAATTATTAAAATAATCTGTTTATAATAATTATTATGTAGGGGGAGACGAGTATAAGACAGACAATAATATCTGCCTTTGAGTGTATTTTTACGAAATTACAAAAGAAATTTCCTATGGGATTCATAAGCACAAAGGATATAGCAGTAAGTATATATAAATAAAAATAAATATAATAAATAAAATATAAATACAACATAATATATCTAAATATATTAATATATTTATATAAATAGAGAAGAAAAGCTTGTGATGTATTTGGTCCAAGCATGGCGTGTTCTTTATCGGGGATAATTTGTGCATCAAATAATCAACAATTTAAGAAAGCTGCATTAACACTTCTAAGTCTTGATCATCTTGCTGTATCCGTAAGTTATTATTTATTATATTTATTTATTCTATTTATTTCCTACTTTTATTCTATTTTATTCTATCTTATCTTGTTTATTTATTCTTCTTGTTATTGTTCTTTTTGTTGTTGTTGTTGTTGTTGTTGTTGTTGTTGTTTGCTGTTTAATATATTCATTTATTATGTTGTTGTTTTTGTTGTTGTTGTTGTTGTTTATTATTATTATATTCATAATTTATATAAATAAATAATAATAAATAAATAAATAAATAATAATTATAAATAATTAATTAGGGTTTAACAAATAATAATTCATCAGCAAACAATTTCTTCTCCTCTAGTCTCGCCAAGAGAGCCAAGACAAAAGCAGCAAAAGAAATTATACAAGAAAAACTCCTAGATATTATTTTGTAAGAAATAAATACATAAAATAATATATAAATAAATAAATAAATATATTTATTTGCTTTATTTATTTATTTATATATTATTTTATTAGGCATAAATTAGAGAGCGAAGATTTCTCTGTTATAAAAAAAGGAAAAAGAAAGAAAAGAAGAAAAGAAGAAGAAAATTATTTTTCTCAAGACTCTGCAGATAATTGTCTTGATGAATCTGAATAAATAAAATAAACAAATAAATTAATTAAATAAATTAATTTATTTTTTTTATTTTTTTTTTTATTTTTTAATTCTTTTCTCCTCTCTTATTGCTGTTGCACTGTACTTAATAATAAATATAAATAATAAAAGAAAAAGATAATGATTATAGTTGTTGTATAATAATAAATTATTTATTTATAATTTAATTTATTAATTATATAATAAACAAAATAAATAAATAATCGTCTCTTTTTTATATTTATAGGGATAGATAATGCTACTGCCTTTTTTATTTATTACTTATTTTATATAAAATACACTAAGCAACTATTATATAACTATTATTAGTTAACTAATAAACAATTTATCTATTTTATTCCTTTTGCATGCATAATTATAATATAAACTAACTATAACTTGCAAATAAATACTTTATTATATTATTAATTATTTATACTTGTGTTAGTTATGCAAACAGAAGTTATTCTTATTTGTTGTATAGTTAGATATTTTCTTTTTGTCCTTTTTCTTTGTAGCAAGAGAGGCAATAAGAAGTACATAAGAAGGAATACTCCTTTTCCTTTTATTTTCTCTCTTTCTCTTCTTATTCCTTTTTATTATATTATTATTTATATTCCTCTGTAATCATAAGGAGGAATAGAGAGTGACGAGAAGGTAATAGAAGTTTTTTGCTCTAAAGGAATAAAATAAAATGAATAAATAAATAAATAAATGAAGAAAAAAAGACAAAAAAATTATTTGTTCTTTAATGTTGCTAACGGCGCTCCCCCCCCACCCTATTGTAAAGATCGAGGGCTCTGGCGGCAGCGACTGTGCTGGAGGGAAAAAGATAATAAATAATAAATAATTTTTATTTTTATTTATTATAAAAATATATCTATTTATTTAATTAAATAAAATAAATAAAAATAAGTAAATAAATAAACAAATAAAATTAATTTTCTCCCTCTCTTTGTTGCACGCTGTCTTCTTCGGCTACACTACTAACTGCCGCAGACTACACAAAGTGCGTACAGACTGATGGTAATTTAATAAGAAAAAAAGGAAAAAAGTATAAATAAATACAATTTTTATTTATTATAATTAAATTTAATTATTTAATTTAAATAATATAAAAGAAATATATTTAGTAACATAGCAGAAGCAAACAAAAGAAGAAAAATATTTATTTATTTGTTGTGCTCACTGTGTTGTTTGTTGGCTGATTTGTTGTCGGGTTGGATGAATGATGGAGTACTGAGGTGGGTATAAGTATGGGTATTTATTTCTTTTGTTTTTGTTTGTTTAATAAATATTAATAAATAAATCGGCAAAATAACTCTAATTAATTGTTTATTGAGCATTTCTTGGTTGGCGTTGGCGGCCTCCTCTTATATAATTATATATTATTGATGGAAAGAAAGAAGCCTCTCTTGTGTATATAAAGACAACGGTGATCTGGTGTTATTCTGTGTATATTTTTCTATTTTCTGAATAAAAATTGATAAATTTTCTTATATTTTTGCATTAATTATCCAAAATTATACAGAAAAGTTGAATAAAATGAAGGGTTTTGGGTCGGATAAATCATCGGGGCCCCCAGCAAGGGGTACCTATAGTAGCGTCGCTGGTACTACAGGGGATTCTCCTAATAGAATAGATTTAGGGGGAAATGGAGGATTAATAGGAATTCTTTTTCCTTGGACACGTATAGAGATGACAAAAGACATGATATGTAAAGGAACAATAAGTGCATTAGTTGGTGTATTATTAGGTATAATATCTTCTCTTATAGTAAATTGTACATTAGTAGAGATATCTGTTTCTTCCTTTTTTTCTGTATATTTAGGTATTGTATTTATTACTGTTGGTGCTGTTATTTTATGGAGAATAAATGTAAATGTTGATGATTCATCACAAGGACGTAAATTACAATTAACTTTTTTTGCAGGTTTAATTGTATTCTCTGGTATATTATGTTTTTTATTAAAACATAATTGGTTTGTAGGTATGCATGCATTAATAAAAATACCTATATATACAATATTGGGTGTATCTGTAGCATTTGCATTAACATTTTCTTTAGTAGATGTAGTTAATTATTTATTTTCTTTTATTCAATCATCTATATCTAAGCCATTAGTTGAGTCTAGGGAGCAAGCATATATGGTACTTTTCTTTACTCTTGTTATGGGGGGTACATTTGGCTGTATATTTGGTCTAATGGATGTAGAGGACGAAATGCAGTACCAAATTAAATTAGCATTATTAAGAGAGCAACAATTCTGTTATCCTCTTGGTGCTATTATTGGTGGACTAGCTGGATTCAGTAACGAAATACTTAGACAAGCAGAGCAAAGAATTCGTTATTGTGCAACAGAATTCGATGAAGATATCTAATCTATAAAGAAGAAGAAGAAAAGGAAGAAGGAGACGAAGAAAAGGAAGGAGAGGACGAAGAGAAGGAAACAGGAGAAGAAAAGGAAAGAGGAAGAAGGAAGAAAAAGGAAGAAAAAAGAAGAAGAAAGAGGCAGATGATGATATATAAGGGGCTCTGTTGTATCCAACAAACACAGAATCCTCGAGGAGGAAACCATGATGATTACCCAGCTAGCCAACGTCCTGGCTAGCTACCCAAGTATGCTGGCTAGTCGAATCTCTAGCTAGTCGAATCTCTAGCTAGCCGGCTCTCTAGCTAGCTGGCTAGCTAGCTAGCTAGCTAATATGGTGGAGAGGCTTCAAGAGAGAAGGAAAATGATTTTATCTGTGTATATAATCGATGAATGTTCGCAGCACGCAGCAGGCGAATGAGGAGGCAACAGCTGAAGTGACACCTTGGGGTGAATGTACAGTTCGTTACCCATCGTATTCGCACTCCGTATACAGCATCTCCCCTTACCCCCGTCCCCCATCCCCCTTTTTATGCCCTATCCTGCACCTTCAGTTTAATAATAAGTTGAATTTATAGACTTGCTATCGGTTCTTCTCTCAGTGAGCATGCAGTTCTTCTCTGCATGCAGCATGCAGATCGTGCTGCAGCCTCTTTTTGTGCCCACTTCGTTGCAAAATCGCAGAAGGAAGGGGGGCCCCGCCGCCCCCTCTACCTAAAGGTGGGGGGGCCCCCTTATTCTGCAACTAAAGGGGTACACGGGGGCCTCTACCGCTGGTTTTTGAGTTTTGGCTTCTAAACGAATCTCCGCTCGAATCGTTATTACTTAGCAAGCCTCCTGGCGGTGAATAGCAGTCGCAAAGGGCCCCCCAAGCGGTCTCCGAGGGGGCCCCTTAGGGCGGCCCCCTCGGAATGGTGGCAAAAATGAAGGCACAGAGATGCAATCCAAGCAGAAGACGAGGTCTAAACAGACAAAGTAGAGAATAAAAGAAGTAGAGAGGGGCCCCCAAGTACAAAGGGGGGAGGCCCACAGTGCCCAAAAAGAGAGGTGGGGGCTCTATGGACAAGTATGAGGTCCCAAGGGCCAGAGCGATGTTCCTAGGGCCCCCTTTATAGGAATTTGTATGTTTTTGTTGTTTCTGCATCATTGAGTATTGAACGTTTGGTGTAGAAGTTGCATGCACGTCTTCGGGTGTACATGCAGATGTAGCCCCTTTGGTAGATATAGTTTATGTGCACAATATATGTGTTTATATTTGCGTCTGTCCCCTTATAGACGGGGAGTTGCATAGAGCAAGGCGCAGATATGTAATTTAGGCAAAATGAACAATAAAGAAGAGAGAAAACAGAAGCATAAGCGTATATAGAGAGGTAGATGGAGAAAAGATAGAGAAATTAAGCGACTACACGCTCACACAAACCATCAATAATATACGTTAAATATATATATTATATATATACTAGCTCGGCAGAACAACTATCACGTTCAAATGACGGAGCCAAGAGGCAAATAGAACCTTAAGAATAAGACGGAGACAGAGACACACAACCGTGTTGCTAGTAGGAGGCATGTATACTAGTACTACGAAGGTTACATTGCAAATTTATTTGCATGTACGTCGGTGCACACATTTAGCCTGCATAATTAACAATGGTGACCATACGCCACAAGCCCTAAACCCTAAAGAAGTGAGGGTTTTGCCGCCGAAGGCACTGCACACCCGACAAAAGGATTTGAACACCATTCAGGTGTTCTGGTGTACGTCTTATATTATGCATTTTATTGTTTAAAGTTTAAAGATTACATAAGAGAACTATTGTTGCTGCCATTCCTTGTAGACAGAGGCTGCAACGAACATTTCAAATAATAATTCGTTTGCGGGTTCCTCCTCTGTCTCGTATGCAGTCCTTAAGGGTGGTAAGGAAGGTGTGCCGCACTCCCACCTTGAAGTTGCGGCTTAATTGGGGTTTAGGATTTAGCATTTTGGGTATAAACGTCAATTTTATGGCCGATTGTTGAGGAGGTTGTCCTTAAAGGCGTGCAGGTCAACGCTAAGCCGACGAGAGCCCGTCTGTCGCCCGTGTAGGCGGAGCTCTCTCCTATTGAAAGCAAGAAGTAAGGAGCCTGCAAGTTTCCCAATTTTTATGATGTACTTTCCTTTTCTGTACTGAATTTAAGTGGAAAGAACTCCTGCGGACATATTTGTGAGGCGTATTGAAACACGAATTGCAGCTCCTGCACTGCACGCGCAAGTGGCGGCTGCAGGTAGGACGGACTTGCAATGTTGAGAGATGCCTTTTTAACCATATCGTAGGCCATAATATGCCTTATTTTATTGAAGTTTAAGAAAAATAAATCCTCTCACGTCATCAATGGAATAACGAAGAGCCGGCGCGATCGCCCGGCGTCGATGCTGCCTCGCGGTTTCCGCACGTGCTCTCTAGTTTGTCTTAGGCTAACTCTGGGTTTACTCCCCTAATTGAATTATTAATAGACTTTAGTCCGTTAGAATTTACAGAAGGCGATAAAAGACATCGTTTAAGAGGTTTTTGTACTCGGTTCATTTCGTAAAACCCGAGTCTGCTGCTGGCCACTCCGTGGGGGAGGGGGGGTACTGGCCAGTTTGCGCCCCGAAACCTGTTTGACAAAATTTATCCCTTACATTGTTTTTAACTACGTTTTTCGGTTTTAGCCAGGGCGGGAGATTGCATTTTCCCCCAGGAGAAGTGCAACACACTGGGCTTTACTCCGTTTCAGCGCAGGAGGTGCCGCAATGCAAAAGCATGAAATTCGTCGGAAAAATCGGTTTTTTGTTATTTACTACTTATTGTGATGATTGAATGAAACATTTTCCGTAACGTCAATTAACCAAGTAGGTTAATTTGTGGTTTCGGGCGAGGCGCGGCTGGCCGTTGGCCTCTGGTCTTCCTGCTGGCCCCGCAGCACGGTTCCCTCCCTGGCTCGGGCACTCTCTGCTTCCCCTCTTCTTTCCTTCCGCCTCTTCTTTTTATTTTGTTGTTTCTTATGAACGTATTTGCCACCGCTTGTACTTTTCTTGCATTGAATTCCCTCGGGGGATGCGCTGGTGGCTGCCGATCCGTTCGGGTCTGTCCTATCGTCCCCGCTCTCTGCTTTGTGTACAGCGGAAAAGCAGTACTGAACCAGCGAGCAAGGGCCCTAACTACATTAATTCAATTTTCTGAAGGATATTGGCAAACAGGAGAAGACGGCGGCGTCTCAAGGACTCGGTTTGCTCGCCTGCCAGCACCCTTGCCTCCTCCTTGCTGCAAACAGTGCTGAACCGGGTGGACGCACAAACAGCGGAACGCACATATAAACACCATTTAAGACAGCAGCGAGGTTCGTATCCAGTTGTCTGCCTTTTATTAAAGTTTTCTGAGAGGGTTCAATCACGCCGTCGCCCTTTTATTGCACAGATTCTCTGCTCGAACCCTCAATGGGTACGTCACTCGCTGAGGTGTCTGTAAAACATCGCACTGGGAACCCGTATCAGATGGAATTTCACTCGAGTTTGAGTCCGTTTTGCTATCCTTCTCTTTTACTGTATCATAGAGAAGCCGTTTTACAGGGTCTGAGCAGAAACCCGAGGTTGCGTGAATAGCACCCCATTAAGAACTACCAGTATCTCTTCTTCGCTAGGTGTGTGCACACCACAAACCATGGAGACAACAGGTGTTGATGGAGGAGACGGGATCTCCAGGAGGGCGCGGGCAAGACGTGTCCTTAACCAGCCCGTTAAGACTCCCTGGAAGGATACCCCCGAGTCCAAGGCCCCTGTTGATGCAGCTGATGTTCCTGCAGCTAGTGCTCTTGCAACGGATGCTGATGCTGCTGCAGGACTAGGCGAAGCTGCAAAAGAGGAGGCGGCAGAATCGAGCGCTGCGGAGGTGGCGAATGACGGTTCAGATGCTGGAGAAGGTTCATCTTCGGATGTGGGGTGTCAATCCACCTCCATGTGCCTGTTTGTGGGCCAGGAGGTGCGTATACACCTGGTGGACTTGGTGCGAACTCGCCTCGCATGCATTCCCCCTTCGTGCCTGGGGTCAATGAATTCCTTTTTTAGAGAGATGTACACTCGCGAAATTGAGCAGGACGCGGCGTTGGCAGAGCTGTATGTAGAACACAGCAGCAGCAGGAAGAACACAAGCCTGCGGCCTTCTCGCCGCATAAGAGGTGTTATAACTGCGTTTTATACAACTGAAGAAAGGCCGCTGGACACAGTGCTGTGTGCAGACTATGTATGTGGAGTAGAAATATGTTTTCGTGTTGGGGTATCTGTACACCTCAGCTCTTCCTCTCCTTCTTGCAGCCATGAATTTGCGGTGTACAGAAGGTGGAACGTGCTCGACTTCCTTTCTCTCCGTCGGGTGTATTGCCAGAACTACAGCGCCGACGTATTTGTTGAAAAGCGAACAGCACGAGAGGGAGCGAAACAGCAAGTACTGAGCGCGGCTGAGTTCTTCAGGAGTTTGCATCCGGACTTCTACTACGGGGACAGCTGCTCTGGAGACAAGGATCCCTTTCTCCTCAACGGTTCGCCGCTGCCTCTTCCCTCTTCAGCAGCGGCAAACAGTCAAACATTGACATCCGCTGGTGGGACTGCTTCTGCTCCGGCGAGTCACAGGAGACGCGGCAGACCCCGCAAATTCCCACGGCCAGAGGAGACTGCCGTTGCAGCAGCACAGGGGCTGTCCCTGCAGCAGCAGCAGCAGCAGACCTGGGCCCTTAAGAGGAACCCGGCTGGAGGCCAGAAAAAATATCCCCAAGGCACTACCGTGCACACACTTGGGGCAAAGTTTTATATCACGAAGGAAACACAACGATCGTTGGAAGCAGACAGGAAGGTGGAGGAAGAAAGAGAAGATCCAGTAGAGGCAGGCATCGACAAGTTTACTCTAGCGCAAGCCACGGTCAATGCAAGAACGGCCAAACGAAGAAGGGGTAAGGGACAGGGAAGGGTTCGCGCTGAGTAGATTAAATTGTTTACTAGATATACGGGTTTACTAGGACAAAGAACGTGCGTGTTGACACCGTTTACTGGGCAAGGGTTTACCATAGAAGACGGTTTATTAGATAAGCTGACATTATAGTGCCAGGGGTTTATTAGGGTCTGGTGGGGAAGCAGAGGAACTGCCTGGTTGCGCACACTTTCTGCCACTTCTAAAACATAGAACCTATAGCCTAAACCCCCGCAGCCGTAGCTTCTGAGGTGACTTGCTGCTTTGCTGAAGCTTTGCTTGTTGTATGCTGCAGCCGAGGAGCCACAACAACTATCAGGGTCTTCTGCCCGCGTGGGGGGCTCTGGGGGACCCTCCAACTCTTCGTTGCGCATGCCTCGCTGTGGATTGCCCACAACTGAAGGCAACACCAGATGCAGCGAGGTCGCGGAGAAGCAGCGGCAGGAACAAAACCAACAATTCAAGCAGCAGCAGCAACAAAGGCAGCACCAGCAGCAGCGACATCAGCAGCGAGAAGACCAGCAGGCGCAGGTGCAGCAGGAGCAAGAGCACCAACACCAGGAAGGACGGCAGGAGGAGGGGCTGCTGTCTCCCTGTGGTTCTGTAGCATCCGGCACTGGAGAATTGGTTTCTCCTCCTCTGTACAGTTCCTCAGTGGCCCCGCATTTGAATGCGGACTCGCGCGAAGCATTGGAAAAGGTGCTGCTGCCGTACTACCGTCGTTGTTTGCAGCTGCTGTTGTCTGGTTTGTTAGGGTGTCTGAATTCTATCCCATACACGGCGGAAGCCTTCTTAGAACGTCAACGAGCAATAGGACAATGCCTTCTAGCAGCTGCTTCTCCTGATTTCAGCCTCGCCGAACTGCAAACCCTTATTAACCCCTTTGGGCGATGCATAAAAACCCGCGCAGCCCCCAATGAGTTGGACATACACCTGCAGCAGGACCTCGTGGAAGATGTACTGCACCTCTCCCGCTTCCTCGAGCAACCGGCAGCAGCAGCAACAACAATAACAGCATCAACAAGAACAACAGCAGTGACAGAGAGCATGCACCCGCTGCCTAGACCGGCAGGACAGAAGACAGAGGCAAACGATGATGGTGCGGAAAGAATGAACAGAGCCTCTCTTTCCCATCCCTCCCTTCTGTAGCAACTGAAACATTACACGGGTCCTACAGGAATCCGTCAGTTTGCGCACCCTCTCGCCTCCCTCCAGGGAGTTCAACGTACTAAAAGCAGTTTTTCAAACGCACGTCTATACATGTATAGTATGTGTATACATACATATATATAGATTATGTCTATCTATACAAGCATAGAAGATACTTGTAGCGAAAATGTGATGACGACGCTTTGATACCAGCTGATCCTGAAGAGCAGAGCCGACGGCTACAGATATCCGGGCCTGGCTCTCTCACTTCTCCCACAGCAGCTCGCTAAGCACCATAGTTTGAGTTATTGCAGAAGCTTGTTTTAGTTGGATGTTGTAGTTGGTCTGCCCTGTATCTCATCTTCCTTCACCTTCTTCGGGCGGCCCCCCTCATGCCAATATAAATGCTTTCACCATCACACATACACCCCGAAGACAACCAAAACAGCCGAATTATGTATAGCCTCTCGTCTACGCTGTACAGACACAACAGCGGGCCGCCTACGTCGGTATTCCTGCCTAAGTATATCCACAGGCGAAAGCCTCAGTGTACTGCCCCAACGGTGTATCGCATTCGCATCCAGGAACCTGGACCCTCGGATAATTCGTATTCCTTCTTGGTTTCATTTCTTCATTCTCCAGTACGTGCACTCGAATTTTTGCACACACGGCATAATGCAGGCGACCTGTCGCCCTTGTAGGCTGAAGTTTGGGGTCCACAGTATGTGTGCATGTCTACGCTTCACTTGAGCGTTAGAGCAACCGTCGAAAACTTATCGGCTGTCCGATGCCTTTCGTTTGAACTATGCAGTCTCCACCGAAGGCGGCAGCCTCTAGCTGCACTCTCTCTGCAAATATTTGGGTGTTTTGCCGGGTTGACGAAGCCAACCCAGCAAAAGGTATGCAAGTTACTGGCATATAACATGGATAAACGCGAGTACGGACACTTGATAAAGCTGTCAGGTACACGTAGCTCGGCGAGAAGAACAAGACCCAAATGATCCAAGTTGTAGTGGAGGGGGACTAGAGCAAGCATGCGCTTGCTGATGTCCTTCATCTCCGCCTGTCTCTTCACAGTGTTACAGTGCAATAAGCTCTATTAGGTCGCCCCGAGGCAGCAGAAACTGCAGAGCCGCTCCCGGTGTATGTGCAGGTGCTTGCAGGTGGCCGTGAGTGTTGGAGAACTAACACTCTCTGAACGAACACACGATGGGTTGAGGTTGCTGTGGGCAAGCCTACAAGTACTGAAGTAGCCCGGAAAAGTTCAAGTTCCCCTCCAGCCCTCGACATTTTCCAGAAAAGGTCTACCCTACTTGCTAAGGGAGAAGAGGACACCCGGAACCAAGAAACCAACCCATGCGTTATTATCTCGTCGACAAATTTAACGGGTCAGTCGATGGGCAGTGCCACAGTGTTGAAGGCAGAGCACAGCTTCAGGGCAGGAGGATGCGTGAGGTACATGCCTGCAAGAGGAAAAATTCAGCACATGCGAAATGAACAGTGAATAACATGGGGGGCTGGGACGAAGTTAACAAATATCTGGGCACAATATGAAACATATAAACAGATATGAAGGCAGAGAAGACGAAGGTACAAGCCAGTGTGCGTATACGTGATAAAACTTACATATCTCCGCATCGAAAACTGCGATGAGAGTTTTATTCACTAGGTGGTCTCCCTCTCCTGATGGGCAGCCTTCCGGCACAACAACAGTTGAGTTTTTTGTGCTGTGAAAGATGAAGCGGTTGCATTTCTTTTTTTCGTCGAGTTCAAGTGTACACTTTAAGGCCACGTTATCGTGGTGTTGGGGTTTCCCAGGTCTGTTTATTCGAAGATCAAAGGAGTAGCTGTAGCGGACCATTTGCCCATCCATGATGAAGTAGATGTCGATGTCTGTTTCGCTAGTTTTTATGGCCGTCATAAGGTAGTCGCGACCGTAGCTGAGGGCCCTCAGCACCTTGGGCGATTCCAAGTGCACCATGATGATGATGTTGGGTGGGTGAAGCAGCACCCCCAAACAGTCGACCTTCTTTCCGAGTCCGAGACCTAGGATTGAGGTGGGCCGCGTCAGGTCTAAAGACTTAGGAATTACAAACGACCCCCACTCAAACAACTGCACGAAGAAGCCCCAGTCGCCCGAGGCGCAATTCATGTGCGGTATCACCTCGCAGTTCGGAAGTGTATCAAAACCCTTCACCACCATTGCACCGTAAGCAAGTGCTGCATTTGTGGACGGATGAGAGACTAAAAAGCCCCCATTGTAGTCAACGCACTGCACTTTCACTGTGTGACTCTCATCAATCGTCACCACCAAACACACTCGGTCAGTCAGTCGAAACGCCACCACAGAGGGGTTCACAATAAAGAGCAGCGGTTTCCACGCCTTTGGGAAAGCGGGCAAACGCTCTGGATGAGAATACACCACAACATCACGCAAATTTGGTATCAGCAGAAATACGTTCTTGTCCCCTTCAATGCCCAGGTGACACTCGTGTTTGCTCCAGCACTGCATGCATATCAGAAAACAACGCAAGCACACACATACACATACATACATACACACACACACACACACACACACACACACATGCATAAACACACACATACATAAACACACACATACATACACACACATACATATAAACATGCACGTAAACGACGGATTCCACGTAGATGCAAACATGCATACGCGCATGGTAAAACCGCCACTTGCCACGTATGCGTGCTTCTGAAGAGTTTAGAACAAACTCGAGCAGGCCAACCAGGTACTTCCTGGCTACTTCATTTTCACCCTTATTAAGATGTGCTTTACGTCGGCCAAAAACAGAAGTGGACTGACCTTTACGTCATACTTCCCCGACTGGACGGCGTTAAACGCCTCGCAAACGCCTTCAACAGGCTCTAGAAAAAGCAGGCGATTGTCTTGGAACAGAGTGGGCTTCAGAGACAGCTTATCCCCATCAGTCAACCCCACCCAACCTAAGAGCGTGCACGCAAAGAGAGTAACTCTGTATATATATATATATATATATATATATATA
>NW_013566781.1:0-16449 GCF_000499605.1 Eimeria maxima | reverse complement strand
CACAGTCTTGCGATCACATCGGAAAACTCGCAGCATCCGAACGCCTATGTGTAAGCCTTTTAGGAGAGGCTCTTTGTGCTTGAACGCTTCGGCACCTGAAGCCAGTAGGTGTGTCTCGTCGAAGCGGTGGGGTGCAAACCAAATAGTCAGAAACTCGTGTATGTGACCCTCGCATGTTCGCAGAACTGTGTGCAACCTCTAGTGCCACCTGGTGCCACCAATTCATGCGCAACATTCCACGGAGGAATACCGAATGCGTCCACACTTTTGAGGACGAGGTACCCAACCCCACAGTGAGGGAGAAACTACTTTTTTCCGTCAATAGTAACATTGGGGAACAGCTTTCCCAGCGTCAGCAGACTCAATGGGTGCAGGACGAAGGCGTCCGTAAGAGCCTAGCGAATGTAGCGTATGCTTGAACAGATACACGTGAGCTATTGCCTAGCCCGACATCGCTATTTCCCTTAACTCCGCTCAACGGATAGGTGCTTATATCAGTTCTTGCAGTTGCTCCAAAACAGTGCCGTTTGATCTATAGCTTGCGATGTTTGATGTAAATCCTTATTTTACAGCTTGATGAAAATGTCAACCCCAATAGGCATAAGTATAGCTGCAAAATCCGATAGACTCCACGGTATGCAGCTTGTGCGTTTGGTCGGTATATATGCCAGTACCCACATACTAACGTGTGCGTAGGTCATGCTCAGCGTTCGGTGTATCTGTTTCAAGGAGACACGCAAACGCTCCACAGCTCTAGGCACTCGAGGGCAAATGCGAGCATAAACAAGCTGTGAGCTGTGGGGCGTGTGAAACTTAAACTGAGAAAAATCGATATTATTCGCTCCGCAGTCGTGCTATCATTACTCATGGTTAGATATAATTGGCAATACGCACAGGCTGATTTTGCAGAGGCCATATTGTACGTCCCCCGTATATGTTTACGAGGGAATCCAAGCAATTCGCAGTTCCGAGCCCTGGAGAAGGAGAACAGCCCATCCATGCAACCTGGCAGGAGTTGAGACGTGCCCAGGTCATAAAGATGCTATCATGCAGCATGCATTCGATTATCACCAATCTGCTTGGCTTGGGCTGGCGAGTCGACACTGAGCATGTGGACGGTTCACACTTGCCCTTGCATATTTTGCGTCAATATGGACCCCTCTGCTGCGTGTGCTACATGGTGCTTACATCCTTGCCACAGCATCGGATATCCCATAGTATTCTCAACGGCTTTGGTTCGCGGTTTTTGCCGGGATAGAAGGGAAGGCAGTTTCTGGGGTACAATAGGTCTGCTTTTGGCATTCCTAATATCCCCTGAAGAGTCTGCACTAGGGTTTGTGGGCAAGTTGTTGGTGTTGTATTGGTGTGTTCTGCGGAGAGGTAGGAAAAAGAAGAGAGGCAGTCGTGCCCGGAATAGTGGATATGTACCAACTCAAGTACGCATGTATCGCGCTTTGCTGACCAGTCGAAGATATTCAGTCTCAGCAAGCAAATAGATATGTGCTATGAGAAATGTGAAACGCATGCAGAATAGTACGATCCCCCCCAAGAACGTGTATTCCGCTTCCCGCAAGTCTCACGGTGTACCGTGCAGTTATTCTGTAGCGTTTGTTCTTCCGTTCTGTGGCTGGCTCTACTACTGTAGATGAACCTTACCTCCTTGGCACAACAGTGGATAACTGATACCATTCGGAAGCCTAAATGCAAGCTGTTTTCGGGACGTGAAGAGTAGGCGCTCTGTGCCTGAAAGCTTCACTTCCTAAAGGCAGAACGCGTTAATCTTTTCGAAGCTGTAAGACTCACTCCAAATTGTTAGATATTCCTGTATCTATCTGACCCAAGCACATTCTCAGCATTGCTTGGCGGCCTACAAATGAGACCTCCGGTACCATCCAGCGCACTCTCCCATTACGAAATACTAGCGTATGCGCGCCGTCACATTTTAGAAAACGAGGGAAGCTCTTTCCCCTGGATGTCCCAGCTACACGACGAGGAAGGCGTTTGCGCGCCTGCTTCGGTGGTGTCCAATCAGGAACAGCGGTGGCCGCACCGAGAAGGTCAATTAGTGCACGAATGCAGATCGCTGGGTTCTATAAAGTCATTTAAACAGGGTACCTTAGCAGATGCTTATTATGGTATTACCTTAAATCTCTGCACCATCGATGCTGTGCAATTTGTGAGTAGGGTTTAAGGTGTGTAGAAATCAGCATAAGTGTGCTTACCTCCTGAAGTTGGAACAGGTCATACGCTCCGCGCAGTGGGGCGTGTTTCAAGGAGGCATACAAATGTTCCTCAGCGTTGTACGCTCGGGGCCAGGCATACGATATCTCATCCACACAACGGGGACAACATTTGCAGTTTCCTGTGTCTTGTGATTGTGGGGCAGGCCTGATAGTGGGTGTGAGTGTTCGTTTGCTGGTGGGTGTGCTAACGTCACGCCTTGGGGCTCCTTTCATGCTGTTTCATTTGAATTCTATTTTTCGTCTATTAATATAATAGCAACCGGGATCTGAATGAACCATACCAACCCTAAGACAATACTAATTATTGGGTTTTGTTTTTTAATGCAACGGCTCCAAAAACGTGGAATTTGCAGTATGGTATAATCAAAACCGGGAATACCCACAAACTAATGTTGAAAATGTCATACGACATTCAGGGTACCTGTTCCAGTGAAACAAGCATATGCACCACAGGTTTAGATGACAAATACAGCAATATCCTGGAAGGCTGGATGAATTCAGGCATACAAATATCGTGCAAAACTCTGCGAGCGAAAGGACGTAAGTTCGCTTGGCTTTAGGGTTTACTGTTGAACGGATTTGAGCGTTTCAGTTGCTCGCGAAAAAAGACTGATTAAGCTGCGATTCACAATACATGCACAAGACAAATGGAGGATACCCTTCACTTTCAACATTCACAGAATAACCGCATGAAGGCAAACTCGAAAATGCGGAATCTGTACCTATACAAGCACGGCAAGTCCTAATTCTAGGCATATGAGGCTGACGGCCGAATATTCCCTTTCCCAGACGTCCACGGGACCCACTTCCTGCGTACCACCACAGTTCGAGGATTGCTGAGCACGGACCGCAGTGAAGCAAGGCTTGGAAGCACGTGAAGGGTTCCTGGCATAACGAAGCCATTTATAGCACTAAACAGTAAACAGTAAACATGCGCGATAAACCTGCTTATTCGTTTTGAGCATTCCTTGTGCCGTCAAGAAGCCCTAGTCTGCCAAACACGCCAAACACTTCACACACTGCAAAATTGTTTTGGTATGCAGGCAAACCGCCAGGAGGCTTCCAAATGCCAGCACACGCTTGCCATCATTGTGCGCGGCTTGCTTGAAATTAGCCGGTATTGCATTGGAAGTACATTCTTATTGAGGAGCGAGATGTTTCCGAGTGCTCTACTACTATTGTTGCACAGCCTTAACCTCCTGTGAGACTATGGTGAGAGTAAAGGTGCCCTAATGACATATACGTTGCGCCCAGCATCAACACCAATGCACCAAATACATACAATGGTACGCATAGTGCCTTTGGCCTCCGAGTTTTAGCAGACAACTGGGAAAGGCTATTACATGCTTAGGCCATCTACGCAGCTTACGCGTATGTTTGCTCCCTTCATGCAACTCGGACGCTCCTGGAAGTGCACCAGACAGAAAAGTACACTTCTTAATCTCCAGAAAGGCGAAAGTACAGTGACTAGAAATTTCGTTTTCTCGCGATTCCCAGCTGCGGCATGAGAACCGGGCTTTTGGATTTTTTACCCCCTGAAACGCACTGCCTGCTCACGACTACACCGAATCGGTTTGGAATGTGAAGGCCGGCAACGGAGTACTTTCTAGAGGACGTGTAAAGCCCCACAAGAAGATGGGCGCTAAACGCTTTGCTCACTATTCCATCAATACACAATATTAAGCAGCGTCTAGTGCACAAAACATACAACCTATGGGTCCACAAACTCCCCGATTCCCAGCTTGGTTTTGTCGAGAAAGCAATCCTAGCCTCCAACCACTCCGCAGGTCTGCCTTGCATATACTTTGACTCACAACCTTTTCGTGTTCCGCGTAAGCCCACAGTTATCCAAAGCTTGCGCAAAGACCATTCAGAAACGGTGTATATTAGCAGGCGCGTCTTAAGCGAAACCTTATTGCTTGCCTTCGAAGTTCTTTTCCCCGCACGCAGGCTGCCCGGGGACATTTGACATGAAAGCGTCAGCACAATCACTGGCATATTATGAAGTTGAAGGAGCGACAGTCCAGCTTCCTATATTCGTCTGAATTCGTTGAGTGCCAAAGCGTAATCGTCCGCGTGCGTTTACCCACATACGCAGTTGCACAATTTTAACCCGTTTATGACGGGAAAGATTTTTCAAAAGTGTAGCGGTTACGCCGTGGAAGATATCTATTCTGTAGTTAAATGTGGTGCGTTTACAGGTAGCATGGCCCGAAAGATCGGATGCAAGCCAATGTACAAGTCTCAACCGGTGGGGGTGTGCGCCACAGGTGCTACGGTACCAGGGTTTCAACGGCAATTATCTCATCATACTTCCTATATCATGACAAAATCTCATGACGATTTGACTGCCAGCTCTGCGCACTAGACGCTAACGTATTTGCACTCGGCGAAGTCCAAGTGAAACACCAGCTGGGCCATAACGAACAAACACTACATGCTGCACCTGCATATTCATCCCGTGCAATACACCCACACCCTCACGAAACGTATCTAGCTTAGACGTACGGTCTGTACATCCGAACAGTTTCCCGAGCGCTAGCTGGTTCTTTCTGTTGTCTCCACAATTCGCTGGTCAGATATTAAAGAAGCAGCCGGGATAGCATATACCTTGGGTTTATGTCCTGTGCCTGCGTGCGCGAAGCCACCAGGCGATTGCGCGGAGGCTAAACGTAAACACCCGTCCAGAGCAACTTCATTACGACGTCGCTACACTCGTAAAGTATCCTTGTATGCCGTAGAAGCCCATTCCTCAAACCTAAACCGGTGCACGACAAGCGTCGTTTTGCCTTTCCATTAAACGTACTATCTGATGGCGAAATGACTGGTACATGCCACCCGTGTTTTGCTCATAACGGTAGCCCTGTCTAAGAATTGAGACTACGGAACCAAAACCGGGAATAAGAAAACGCGCGATCGGCCAACTGTTAATAACGACAGTGTTCGGAGGTCTCAACGCTGAACCTACGTCCCTTGCTGGACGTACGTCCACTGCAGTGACCGCCGGACCGCTTATACTGAAAGCGAAAAGGACTAAGTAGATATATCGTACAAGGCCAGTTAGCAAACCTGTGAGCATACCAACATGAAATGGGGCGGTGAAGATCTGTGCCAATTAGACATGACTCACATACTGCAACCACCAGAACCGCGACGGCAAATACAGTTGTAGAAATTCTGCAGCAAGGTGGTTCCAAACTAGTTGCATTTTGATGAGATATTCACCTACTAGCCTTCCCGAATAGATGCAAACCTACAGGGGCTAGCCAGGTCGATGTGAAGGGAATGAAACGTTGCACAATGCACATATGCCAGCTACGATGAATCTTGGCGTTTGCCACGAACCGTAGGCAGATCCAGTCAGTTAAGGAACTTGACGCAAAACCCACAGACTGAACAGGTCATTGCATCTACACAGCAGGAGGCTTGCGCTTTTTGACTGACAGCATATAGGCGTCGAGAGCACGTCTCAGAGCAGACCTGGGTTTAGCACGCATTCCAGCAACTGAAAACATCCAGACCTTGAACGTGGTCACGGATGCTTCCACCGTACAGATGTAAACGAACGCATTGCTGCGCTCAAGAACAATTCAGCTCACATTCTGTGAAACACCTTATGTTCGACGGTACCAAATTTGTTGCCGACATTGGTGCCTGCAGGAATAATCATAGTGACTTCCCATCGCATTTAATTTGACAGTCTACTTACCCATTTTCCATTCGCATCAGACGGTTCTTTGCGTCATGGTGAAGCTAAACAGCCGGCAGGTGCAGAGTGGCAAAGCCTCATCTCGTAGCGGATGTTTCCGTGCATCATGAGGGGTTCCACCGATCGCTGCAAGTAACCTTTCCTCCCGTGGAGGGGACCAGGAGGCTCTGAATTCAGGACGTCGTCCCTGTATGTGCTGTACCAACACCTTCTACGTAGAACGGGCCTGCAGGCGAAATTGTACTAACATATCCAACCCTAAGCCCTTAACCCAGAAACCTCTGGCGGAACCGTTCAACTCTGGTTGGGTGTTTGTTGGGGCTGTATGGATGTTCCAAGACCATTCGCTAATCCAAAAATACGAGACGAACAACGCTTGTACTTTTCGAAGAGGAGGAGGTATTGCTTAACGTAAAGCTCTAAGGCTAAAGCAGCTGGAAACTCTGCTGGTTCGTTGGTAGCGTCAGGTTTTAGAGAAGATTCATATACTGGCCCTCATCCTGCAAAGGGCCTCACTAGCAACGGAGGCTCACTGTAAAAGTTAATATTCATAGTATGGTAAACTGAATATATCTCTCACAGCCTGGTTTCAAACGGACCGTACATCATCGATGAAAGTTGACGCAGAAGGCTGCGCCAATCTTTATTGAGCAACGGGCCTATACGCAGACGCATTCAGCCGCATACTAGAGCTGCGGCCTGCAGCTGCTTTTTAGCTATCTTTGGTTATCTGGTCGAGGGTGATTTACTTTTGTTCAGAACATACAAACTTATTTATTGGGCGACACGGCGACAAACATCATGCTCATGTGCTAAATTTGGTTATCTGGATATGCATGATAATAGTGCAAGGAACAGCCATATTGCATCACAGGGGGACACCACACCTCGGTATGACAATGTTGGGGTTGGCACCTCGAAAATCGCAGGACCCTTGAACGTCACTGTTTTATCAAACACAGATATTTGACAACTGATTTCTATAGGCAGTGTGTTCATGACCAGTACATACGGAACAGATGCGTAGAGCTAAAACCTTGAAATCTATTCATTATCAGGGAATGGCGCTTGAAACCCACTAGCTGGCACTCCTCAACGGCATTCACCATGGAACATTCAATTCAGCGCGGTGCACAACATTCGCACAGAGCTTGCCTTGTCCACTACACGGCTGCATGACCGTGCCACTGGGTGATTGCGGTCCGCCCCAATGAGCAAGGACTGAGATTAACAGCGAATCGAGCAGTTATATTTGTCGCTAAGGAGAAGAAGCTGGTGAGCGGCATACGCTCTAAAAATACAATCAATCGAGGCGACTGTGCTCCTCATTGTCAGCCTCGCTTTGGGTACAGCAATGTGGTGCATTTCTCCCATGTTGGGCGGCGCATGGGGAAACACACATTGAACAATCATACACAACACATTTTCCCGTTAAAGAACACCCTACAGGAAGCAAGAGCTGCTCGAACAGATGGCACTCACGCTAATCATCGTGACAATATCAGGGAGAGGTAGACAGGGCCATATAAGCTATACCTGAAGACGCTTTATTTCCTAATACCACAACTACAACTCTGCCTCCACAACCGAGACTTCTGTAGGTCCACTGATTCGCTGGGTTAGTACGCTCCTCTGCCTAGGTCATACCAGCTATTCGTTGTCCAAGCCATTGCTGTCCTTCCTGGTATGCTGAGCACTCTACAGATTTTCACGGTTCCCGTAGGCGTTATGCCTCAACAAATACACATGTACGGCTCTCCCTACTACACGTAAACGCCCCCATCAATCGTATAGGAAACCGTCATTGACAAAAAACATGTATGAGCTTAGTTAGGGTTTTCGTGTCAAGCGACCGCATGTGCTCAGTTAAAGGCATTATGGCGGACTAAATGCGTAGGCACAATGCAAGCGAGACTGAAATCGGGTGGGTGGAGCTTTCTTAAAGGCAACACGCAGTGGCTTGACGGAATTTCCCTTAGACATACCTCCTGCAGATCATTGCAAGCAGCAAACACCTGGACACAACGCAGTGACACGCATAAAACGAAAGAGTTTGTGTGACGTAGCCATGCTCGCATTCGTGAAGGGGAATATTCGGTAGAGGAAAGCAATATACGAATTCTTTCTCCAGGGGAAGCACGATCCGTCATAGCGAGATCTTTCATCTACCATATCATAGAGCTTACGGTCTGCAGGTTGGCCGATACCATGTGGGTATATTCGTTTTTGATATTGGCGGGAATGCAATGGACTACAGCTCTGAACTTCTTTAAGCTTATAGCACACTTCCATCCCGACGGAAGGCATCAAGCTTCTATGCTGAGCATAGCCTAGGGGAAAATCTAATAGGACAGGAGCACCTGTAGAACCTAGGGGAACCAATCTGTGGGGATGCCGAATTACCTCATAGAAGTTCCGACCAACTGGGGGTTACTCTGACGAACCAATATTTTTTGTCTTCCACTGCATGGCAATGCCTATTTGCTCCACATAAGTAACCTTGGCAGGTGCAGGCCTCTCACTATCTGTGGATAGACATGGGCCACTACCCGTCTCCCGCTTGTTACATTCGACGTAACGTCTGCTGGCAAGTACCAGAAGGCAAACGCTTGTCTCTGGGGAGTGATCCAATCGAATTTTTCTGCACGTTGGCTGTGGCATACCCCTCTGGCGTTGAACCTTTACAAAGCAAAATCTGCCGTCTAGACGCCCTGCTGTCAGCTCAATCTGTTGTTTCACAAGCAAATGCCTTTTACGTGTGGCCAAGCGTTGGTGCAATCATCAAGGTATATGCTCGAACGTGCCGCAACAATAGGGTGTACTGATGATGATGAGGAGATGTTCACATCGTTTTCTCAGCACCTGAAAGACCAGGCGTTCAATGGGAAACACGTCTAGGATATGCTCACGATCTGAATTTAAGATGCAACTGTAGGGCGGGGATTAGCAACTTGGTATGAATTTAAGATGCAACTGTAGGGCGGGGATTAGCAACTTGGTATATAGAGTCTACCATCCATTTTTGGTGAGTGGTATGGACAACGCATCCTTCTGGTTCGTGATGTTTCTATGCGCCTGCGCAAACCAGGACAATGTAGCAAAAGCCTAAAGATATCTAATTCCCTGACAGTATAGGCAACACAGCAAAGACAATCCTTAGAGGGATGAAACTAAGAACGGTATCATTATGCCATTCGCTGCAGATTGTTCACCGACAAATGGTATGACATCTGTTGGCTGGCGGGCCACGCGATTCGCTGCCTATGCGAATTTACACCATGCGTAGCATCCGAGACCGCATAGAGCCGCCTCTACGTGAGGGCGCTTCCCCTGTTCTTTCACCTAAGCCGCATGCATGCTGATTATATTCCATGAGGCCTTCCAGCTAGGAGCGAACGCCACGTTTCTCTTGCGGTATGCTACATATGCCTTTTCAGCAAACCATCTGCTGAAACACTGTCTTTGAAAAAACAATTCTACAGATTAGCGCCCCAGCATATGCTTAGTGCTCAACGTTACGCGCATACGGGCTAGGCAATTCATACTGGTTATTCAACATCCCCGGGAAAGGTTCACGATAGAAGAGGAGTTGTCTTAGATGAGGGTCTTTTTCAAGACATTGCACGTCATTTGCGGTCCTCACATCCTGCCCCAACATGAACCGAAGCGATGCGGCGGGAACTTGAAGAGAGAAGGCTGCACCACAACAGAGCAGTTGAAGTTTCTGAGGTTCAGAACGGCCTCTACAGTTTCAAAGATGCCATAGATTCACCGCAGTGGCGCCGCGCACGTTCTGGTGGAACACGGAGATTGCCGTGAGCAAAGTACACTGTTTACCTCTAAAGGGAATCAGTACTGCAACTAACCCTTGAGCAGATGTTGAAAGCGACACAGCAGGGCTAGAGCAGGCGCGTCTTGGAATGTTCCCAAAGCATGCATCGACGCTGTCGCAGCCCACAAAAACCGTGGCAATTCCCGCTAGAAACGTCTTTCTATGCGCAGTGCTTACAGCACACATAGAGCGCGCATAGAGCAACGGCGAAATAGTCGACAAAATTCCTCATTCAAGACACGAAAGCAATTGAAGGAATCGAAGATCTGTCGGCACATACGCAGACGGCAGGGGTGGACTAAATATCCTGCGATACACACTTTCTGGCAGATTATGTTCCAACGCACCTAGAATTATCATATGCAAAGAGCGACGCAGCAAAGCCCTATAAGCGCTGCGGCTTAGAAGTGCGTGCTGCAGGCCAAACGCAGCTAGTATTACACCCATCACCTTGTTTCCACAGCATTTGCAAGGTGCTAAGACGAACAATGTGCGATGATTATGGCGTTCCTGTTAGGGGAGTGCCCCAATAATCGCACATTGCTTGGGACTGTCAAATCACCTATGCAGAAGCGCAGCACAGGGCAAAAAAGGCTTTGCAAATTAGCTTTGGCAGCATTCGGAGGTGTAACGAAAAACAGTCCGTCAGACAGTTTATGGCTTTCAAGGCAATCATCGACACAGAAGCCGCTGCCGTATCCACCACAACGTAGCCTACACCATTGCTAGATGCTGGAGTTCTGTTAAAGGTGGAGTTCACACGCAATTAGCGGCTGCGGAATTGTCCCAACCAGCCCTGTGTCCTTGATGCAACTGAATGCTCGGTTCAGGCTACAAGAATCCCCAGGTCGTTCAGGAGGCCTCGGGACAAGGACAGTTGTATGCATCCGTAAGTGCACACTTATTACCAGAAGCAGAATCACGACTACAGCCTACTGAGGATATGCAAAAAACCCAAACCTATGGAAGTCACAAAGGACCAGTGCATCTACGCCTGTGAGCTCGAAGGGCTCAAGCAAAACCACAGTACTTTCGATGACCCAACGAAATGACAAAACACCAGCCAGGGATAAGCTTCATCCAGTCACAGCCTGTTGAAGGCGCAAGAGCCTGCCTTACTACACAGTTTAACTTTAGAAAATCCTTACGCGTATCTCCTTCAGTGCTCTTCGATTTACGAAAAAGGACCAGAAAAAGGGCAGCCTTTCTGCATTCTGCACGCCACTGAACATTCAAAATTGGACTGTTCTATCCGGATCGTTACATACCTTCTTTCCCTGTATATGTGTGTTTGCAGCAAAACCAGTGCCTAGGTGAAACACTTCTCTGGCGAATGTGAAACCAACAAATCATAGCATGCCAACCATACGTTTGTTCATTGATGTCCTTCAATCTTGCGATATATGCAATTACAGCCGCAGTAGTTCTTCTAAGAAGAACTATGGGAGCCAAGATATTTTCCAGATGCAGGGTGGGCAAAACCGGCAAGCCCTCTCACAAACAAAACGTTTGGCGTTGCCGTAATTCCAACCAGCGATAGTAGACAAATTCGCAGCAATATATACACGCACACTTCAGAAAACTGCTAGCATGCCCTCTCCCAGGAACAGTTCAGTAGCCAGCACCGGCCTGCCACTGTCATGTAATTCGCACACAGTTGAAGAGCCCCCCCGTGTTCGTATGACATACGCTTTAACGAAAACCTTGGCATCTGTCGTACTGCGGATTGCATTCACGCACCATACGTTACTCTTACATTTGCCGGATTTTACCATGGATTAATTGAGCTTTACCATCTCTTTGCGTTTTCGCGTTACAGGCAAGGCCAGTATGCAGATGGAAGGAACCGAAGAGGGCACGGCGGAATCTTCGTGCAAATACATTCCCAGTTCATCAAGGTAATTCTCCAACCTTCGCGGCATGAGGAGCAATACCCACGTATCATCAAAGTAACCTGGAACCCGCCCCTTTTCTGCCTGATGGGACAAGGGATAGAATGTCTCTCATGGAAAGCGTTCTTGTATCGTCTAGTGGTAGACTAGTCAAAGGCTACCAACGGGCGTTTAGAAATGTGGAGGCCAATATACTAGCAACACGCGATGGTGTCGAACAAGACGTTTGTCAAGCCGTTTTCTTGGAGGGCACACGGCCATGGCTTCTCGACTCACGGTCTTTTCCCCAGCGGTGAGAGAGCATACGAGCGTCTGCATTATTCAAGTTCCATGTGGGGGCCAGCAATATTCCACATCAGGGGAGTGCAGTGGCCTGCAACAATCCTTCGCATAGATCTAGAATGCGCTCAATCATGAGATGGAGGACGGGATCACGGAAATTCCCTGAATATCCGTGGTTCTACGATAGGGACACTGCGGGCAGTTACACTTCACGATGCGTACGGCCTGCACATTACGGATGCGAGTCCCCGTGGGCTTTTCTCCAAACAGAAAAGAACAATACGGCTTCACGCGCCAATGGCAATGCTACGAATATTTTTCCCATGGCTATTTTGTTACTTGTCTCAAATACTGAAATCTCACATAAGACGTACCCACTGAATGTGCGCTCATTCGCGAGTCATAACCGCTGGACATCACCGATCAACTCGGCGTCCGCTCTGCCCGTATTTTCAACCGCCACAAGGTTGGAGAGCTCTACAATTAGCAACACGTTATTGGCGGGCAGCACAGAAATCAATCACGTAGGACAGGCATTCTACTGGAGGGCTATATCCAACTACCGTAAATCCACCTCCTCCGCGGTCTGGCGCGCAGCCGGAAGCGCCGTAAGAACCACAAGGAACCTATATGGGTGCCGTCTGGTGCTAGAAGGCTCACAGCATCCTTTTCTAGCATAGGATTGCAACGTATATCGGGTGCTGGCAATTTGCCTGGCTTAAAAGCCCCCCAAAACCCTTCTGAATTAAGCTGTCTCAAAGTGTACTGGTGTCGACTAAAATGGCCAGGCCACGTCCATGGCAAACGAGCTGTGCGGCATCTTCCACTTACAAGCTGCTCCGCGGAGGGTATTCATAATTGACGTGAAGGCCACCCATATTTCCATATAGTCATTTAACAAATATTGGAAGTCCGAAGAACGCACCAATATACAAGCTTACAGCTGTAAGCAACCTGCCCTTCAAATGCTGCTAGATTGCACTGAATCATTCCTAGGATTGCACGACGATGAAAACGCACAGAATATCATCGGTCGGTCCAGGCATAGGAACATGGGCTGTTGGCACACCCCACGAAACGTACGCTCTGTGCATTGCTGACGCTACTTCCCTTGGAATGATGTGCAAGGCAACAGAAAACAAAATATTTTTTTGCGGTCTCTGGCAAGCCCACGACAGCTGTTAGCAGCACTCTTTCGTTTGACAGGCGACCGAATCCATCCCCAACCTTGAGTATACCCACACATGATACTCCGAACCAAAACCTACCAACTGCGTGTGCGCCCTTTAGCCAGAAAGAGCACTTGGGACTCTCTAGACAAGTACGTTGTTGGTTCAGTATGTACTACAAACTGGGGCGACAGAATTGGAACCATTTCCGGCACAAAATATGTTCAAGCATAAATGAAAAGGTTTGGAGAATGAGTTCACTTGACCGACTCAGTTGACGAACGTAGAATTTCTGGATCAATCGCGCACTATTTGCGCAATGTCTAATGTGGATGCAAGCTACGTAATATCACCCATCAGTGGCTGTGCACCTTAAAACCGCCCTTTGGCATTCAACGGCATCATACGTGTTGAGGTCTCTCCTGCAATGCATTTAGTGTCCGTGGCGTACAAGCTTGTGGAACAGCTTAATGTCGCAAGTGGTGCCATCATGATGGAAGGCTGTGGATGCATGCACTTGGACAAAAGAACGACCCCACCTGCAGGCACTTAGTCTCGCACAACCGGTATTCATTTGGGGCTTTCTCTTTTGATCCTGACCCTGTTCTCCTTTCCCTTGAACCACCTACTCTTGAGGAAGAATATGAGGCGCACGCCACTCTTAAGAAGCTGTCTTACAATACAGCCTACAATAGTTTCAACGGCCTAGCCTAATGCATACGTGGTTATCGAACTCACATACTAGTGGACCATGGTGGGGTATGAGCCAACATGCTGCTGCCTATGCTTGTCGCTAAAGGTGAGCACCTAAGATTGCAGAAGCCTACAGGTGTTCACCTCTTTGGGAGAAAGACGCATTGCAAGGGATGGAAAGGGAAATCGCGCATTAAAACTGCCGTGCATATGCACTCTTTGGTTAGGCGTTCAGTCCGCTGTTGCCTAACAAACCCTGATGACCCTCTACTCGGCATTCGCAGAGGTGTCGCACCACATGGATTGCGGTAGCGTAAAAAGTCCACAATAATGGCCTCCACAGGTAACATTGAATAATCTAGGAGTCGCACGCTCTTTGGAGTTTAACGGGGGCCACTTCGACGTTTTCAAAAGGCCTTTCAAAAACACTGCAATTTTTCTTGTTAGAAAACATAAAACATAACTAGGTTTAACTAGCTCCATGAGGAACTTTGTTTTATTAACACAGTGGCTAAGTATACTGGCACGACATCCTGCTCAAGCTTACGATCTGCGTTCCCGCAGGCTTACCGGGGCGTGAGTTCTTTGAAGAACTCGGGGCACAGGCTCTGGCTTCAGTTGTGATCGCCTGTTATGATAAGAACACCAGCTTCAGTAAATTGATAGGAATCACTGCAACCCTTCCAGACGGGAAGAATACATGTTTTCCGAGTTCCGTAAGGCTCACCACCTGGTCGTACAAATGACGTGTTCCCAATCTGGTGTGCATTTTGAAGGCTCTGAGGTACGTGCATATATACGAGGGAGTGAGTATCCCCAAACCACCTGTTTCGGAAGCCTGTTGGTACACACAACCAGCATGCTCGTTTTAACGCGTTCACCGTTATGCCTGTACGCGGAGCAGCTTGCGTCAATATCTGCTACTGTGAAAAACGAGCACGAAGAGGACCGATGGAGGCGGGGACGCTGCTAAGTACAAAAGTGTACGACGTTTGATGCTCGCTGTCCGTCACCTTTCGCAAGATCCTTTGCATCCGTGGAGCTACTCACGTCCTTGTTCAACGACGGCCGAACGATCCTGGGCAAACGCATACGCTGCTCTAACATGCGCCGGACGAGCCTGGTCACTATTGGTCACCGGTGTGCGCTGGAGCGGAGTTTCAATCACGTGTACACCACAATTTGAATCCCACAAGTCATAGCTCGGGCCGACTAATCGGTGAACCCTACAAGGCACCTAAAGACACTGTAACTCGCACGACGTGTGGTTAGTCAGCCTAGTAATTCCACGCTACGTGCAACTGGCTACCACGCACAACACCAGTCAGAAGTAGGCAGCAGAGTCGTTGACATATGTACACTGGCTCACCTCAAAATGACAGACAGCAGTGTCTGTCGGCACGTGAATAGAGGGTTTGGTAAACCAAATGTCCAGCGATACCCACTTTCTGAATGTTTTTGAGGCGACGCACCTAGAAATATCAACAGCAACAAGCAATGCAACAAATCCCTCAACCGACTGCCGCATGGGATTGCGCACGCACGTTCTGCAGGCCAACATCAGCTGGTAGTGTCAGCTGGTAGTGCACCCATCAGTTTCCTTTCACAGCATTTTCTTAGTGCTAAAACACGTAATGCGCTTTTATTGCCGTTCTGTCATTAAACGCGGCAGCATTAATGCACGACGCTTTGCTGTGGCGTCGCACAGCGCACCTTTTGTTGATGACTGCAAGTGCACCTTCGGCCCACAACCAAGGGTAGGAGAGGAACCGCCTGTGTCGTTCATACTTTATATTTTGGCGAACAACTCACCAGCTGTGTTGTGGAACCTCGGCACGAGCATTGAACTGACCCGTTTACAGACACCAACTGCAGGAATAGACAAATAAATAGTGCGCCCCCGAGTTATAGTGAAACTTTCGGTAGGTCGCGCTGACGTAGATACAACGCCTTGGCAGGCATCAACCCTGCTTACACCCATGAAGAAGAATATTCAAGCGTTGCCTGCAAAGCGTACGTCCTGTTGTTACGTTTTCGTGCATACACAACAGTCCACCAAGTGACGCGTCACCGGCGTACGGTAACCAGACTCTCGTGGCGCCAGCTGCATCATACTCCAACCGTCTACGCCAAACAAAGGGAACGGATAGTGCGTGTGTCTAGAAAGCATTTTGATGTTGAAACATCTGACGGTATGGGGATGCGGCACTCCTACGGGACGTAGAATGGTCATCGTCAACGTAAGAGATGCTTCAAATATACAGTAGTCTAGAACCTCTCGACCTCAGTTGCAACACTACATCATTTTTGTGGAACGAGCCACGGTGACACACGCTCCCGGCGTGCACGCACACAACCGTAAAGAAGATCTTAATTCTGCGAAACAGCCGCAGAACGCGAAATTTGTGGTGTCTTCTGCAGACTGCTGCAATAACTTTAGCCTGCAGCAATTTTGGTCTCCAGGCTGCTACAAAGATGTAATGCGCATTGCTATTATGCCTAGTGATGACGGGCGTACCTCCTGAAATGTCGTTGCGGTTGCGCAAGCAGCAGGAAAGGAGTAAAACGCCAATCAAGCTGAAGGACCAAAAGGGGGGGCAGGTTCATAGCTAAAATTCCTTATAGTTAA
>NW_013566780.1:15000-16246 GCF_000499605.1 Eimeria maxima | reverse complement strand
TATATATATATATATATACTATATTATTATTAGATATATTGAGGTGTACATACACCTCAAGGCCTCCTAAGATAGAGGATAAATAAATAACAAGCAAAAGAATAAATGATACTTTTATTTTGTTTGTTTGTTCATGAGGGTTTGCGGTGTACATACACCTAACAACCCTATAAAGAAAGGAAATAAACTGCGCATGCACGACTTGTTGTGCTGCTGCTGCTGCTGCTGCAGTTGGTGCAGCAACCACCTGCTGCATCAGTGCATGCATGCATGCAGCTAGCAGCTTGTAGTGTTAGTAAATCCAATGCAGATATGTAAAACAAACGTTTATATATTAATATATAAATTCATGTTATTAGTGTTTATTAGTGTTTATATTAGGGTTTATGAGGGTTTACGAGGGTTTAGGGTTTATATGAGGGTTTAGGGTTTAGGGTTTAGGGTTTATTAAGAGGAGGCCTCAAGCATTTCTACTTCTTCTTGAACAGAAAGACGAGGTTGTATATATTGAATATGTTCATGAAAGAAAGGAGTAGTATTTATTTTATAGGGTGTATATACACCTTTATATGCATGCCTAACAGGGGAAGAATATTTTCTTATATGTATTGCTTTTTCTTCTTTTTCTTTTATTATAACTATATCTATATTACCTCCACTACCTAAATCATTCATTACTCCTGCTCTTATTGCTGCACATACTAACTCTTTTGCTTCCTCCTCCGTCATACCATCCTTATATCCTGCAGCAACAACAGCAGCAACAACAGCAGCAACAACAAATGCAGCAGCAAATGCAGCAGCAAATGCAGCAGCAAATGCAGCAGCAAATGCAGCAGCAGCAGCAGCAACACTGTTGTACATATACATCTATAAATAATATAATCACCACCACCATCACCACCACCAGCAGCAGCAACAGCAACAGCAGCAGCAACAGCAGCACCACCAGCAGCAGCAGCAGCAGCAGCAGGAGGAGGAATACCTGCTTCTAGTACAGCCATAGCATTAAGACTACCACTACCCATAGCAGCAAAACTTGCGGTGTCTGTTGAGCCATGAGGATGAATCTTATACAGAGAGGGGCCCTTTATATCTACACCACCTAGTACTACTGCACACCCTCTATAACCCTATACATAAATAAATAAATAAATAAATAAATAAATAAATAAATATATTAATAAATAAATTAATAAATATATTAATAAATATATATATACATCATAAACAACACTATTATATA
>NW_013566780.1:2500-10000 GCF_000499605.1 Eimeria maxima | reverse complement strand
ATTTATCAGAAATGGTGTTACTAGGTGGGGTTGTATCATTCTGTCAGGAGTCTACAGATTCAATTGGTATATTATTACAAGAATTTAAATTTTTCGAAAATGAATTAAAAAAAAAATTCAAAAAACAAAAAAAAATTCAAAGACAATTTGTTATACATAATAAATTAGAGAGAACTGTATGACTAATTAATTTTCCTCTTCTTCTTCTTCTTCTTCTTCTTCCTCCTCCTGCTGCTGCTGCTGCTGCTGCTGTTCTTCCTGCTGCTGTTGCTGTTGTTGCTGTTGCTGTTGTTGTTGTTGTTGTTGTTGGTGGTGGTGGTGGTGGTGGTGGTGGTGTTGGCGGTGGTGGTGGTGCTGCTGGTGTTGCTGTTGCTGCTGTTGGTGTTGGTGATCGTGGTGGTGTGGCTGGTGGTGGTGGTGCTCAGGCTGATGGTTTTGTTGCTGCTGCTGAGGTTGCCGCTGCTTCTGCTGCTGCTGTTGCTGCTAATGCTGTGGATTTGATCCTTCAATGGGGATGCTTATCTTCAGCGTAGAGAGTAAACTGTTGCTGTTGCTGCTGTTGCTGCTGCTGCTGCTGCTGCAGATGCGTTCGAATTTCTTCTCTCTTGCACCCAAGTGTCTGCGCATGCTACGCAATGGGGCTTCCTTCTTGCATGCACAAGATGCTGTGCTGCATGGCAGAATGCTGAACCTCCTGCAGTGGCAGGGAGGTCCTGCTGCTGCTGCTGCTGGTCCTGGTGCTGCAGCTGCAGGTGCTGCTGCACCATTCACAGCACCGGCTCAAGCCCCAGCACTGCATGAACTCTGCTGCTACAACAACAGCAGCAGCAACAGCAGCAGCAGCAGCAGGGTGCTGCGCATGCAGGGGCTAGTTGGCGCAGAGTTTGCTGCAGATTGCGAGGAGATCCTTCCGCGGGCTAAAGAGGCACTAAGCAGATGGCGCCAGCAGCAGCAGCAGCAGCAACAATCGCAGCAGAGCGAAGGGGAGGCGAACGGAGGGGAGGAGCAGTTTTACGCACAGGTATTCATATACTACAATAATTTAGGGTTTAGGGCCTACTGTCTAGGGTTTAGCGTTTAGGGTTTAGGGTTTGGATCCCTTCTTGTTTGCTGTCTGAGGGTTTGTTTTGCTGCAGGCGCTGCAAGATCTGCTGCAGCGCAGCGAAGCACTTGGCAGAGAAAGAGACACAAGAGACAGAAGACAAGCAGCAGCAGAGTGTGGTCTCTTCCCTCCTGCTCAAGAATGTACGTCTAGGGTTTAGGGTTTAGGGTTTGGGGTTTATGGTAGAAATTCCTTTTTTCTTCCCTCCTTGTACCAGTTTTTGTGCCGCGACAGCAGTTCTTTTCCTCATTATCCTTACTCCTGCTGCTGCTGCTTGTGCTGCTGCTGTTGCTGCTGCTGCTGCTGCTGCTGCAGATGTACCTCCTGGTTATATGCTATGGCGTTGCCTTGGTCTATCTGGCCGTGGCGTTCTTTGGCAATTGCTGCAGAAGGAGACACTAGATCTATCCTTAATTAAATATCATTACCTGTCTCCTGCTGCAGTAGCAGCAATTGCTGCTGGTTCTCCCCTACAGCAGCAGCAGCAGCAGCAGCAGGGGAGGGAGCAGCAAGGGGAGGAGAAGAGGATGGAGAAATTGCAGCAGCAGGGTCTTAAAATTCTTCAAGATAGAGTTGTTGCTGCACTGCAGCAACTGCAGCAACTGCAGCAACTTGCTGCTGATCAGCAGCAACGATCTGTTGTCTTTGCTACGCATGCAGAGATTAAGGGAGGACATCTATTAGAGGTCGTCCCTTATCTTGAGTGTACGTACATTTGCTGCTGTTGCTGCTGCTGTTGCTGTTGCTGCTGTTGCTGTTGCTGCTGCTGTTGCTGTTGCTGCTGCTGCTGTTGCTGCTGTTGGTGTATCGCTTCGGTTGCTGTCCCCCTTGACGTGACGCCTCTTCATGTACTTGCTGCTGCTGTTGCTGCTGCTGCTGCTGCTGCTGCAGGTGTCTGCCTGGAGGAGCTGCTTGCTAGGGGGTTGTCATACAGCAGCCCTGAGGGCCTGCAGCGCGCGCAGCTGCTGCTGCAGCAGCTAGCAGTAGGGATCGTCTCCCTAGGATCGATTTGCTGCTTGCTGCCCCTTAAGTTATCAAGAATATTTATACAAAAGGATAAAGTACTATTTGCTGCAGGGCTGCCTCTCTCCCTCCTGCTGCAGCCTGCTGCTGCTGCTGCGGATAAGGGAACAGCAGCAGCAACAGCAGCAGCAACAACACTACCATGCAGCTTCTTGTCGTCATTGCGTGTACCAACTGCTGCTGCACATCTATGGTCAGAGAGTTTGTGCTGCTGCCTCCCCCCCGAGTGTACAGACAGCTCAGGGGGTTGGTGCTGCACTGCAGCAGCAGCAGATAAAGCGCATGCATGGATGCTAGGTCTGCTGCTGCTGCGCCTAACAGTAGAAGCAAAAGGGCTGCAGAAGCAGCAATGGGCGTCGCTGCAGCAGCAGCAAATCAACAGCATGATCTCTAAGGTTGCAGATGCAAAGACACAAGTCAGTTGCTGCTGCTGCTCCTGCTGCTGCTGCTCTTGCTGCTGCTCCTAATGCTGCTGGGGTGGTGTTAATGCTGCTGCTGATGTTGTTGCTCGTTTTGCTGTTGATGCCATTGTTGCTGCTATTGTTGCTGCTGTTGCTTGTCTTCGTGCTACGCGTACTGTTGTGCATCCGGTTGCTGCTGCTGCTGCTGTTGCTGTTGCTGCAGGAGTTCCTTCGCGAATGTCTGCAGCGAGACCCAGAGAAAAGGCCATCCCTTACGCAGCTGTTGAGCTCGAGTCCCTACCTGCAGCAGCAGGAGCAGGAGCAGGAGCAGGAGCAGCAGCGTGATGCAGCAGCAGCAACTGCAATAGATGCAAGCAAGTGTTTCTCTCCTGTAAAAACCTGCAGCAGCAGCAGCAGCAGCAGAAGCAAAATCCGTACAAGAAGGCGCATACTGCGTGCAGCAGCAGGAGGCGCAGCAACAGCTGCAGCAGCGGGGGACACTGCAGCAAGCGGACTCGATACAGCAGCAACAGCAGCAGCAGCAGCTGCTGCTGCTGCACCGACCCGTCAGCCGTCTATCGCAGCAGAAGCAGCAGGAGCAGCAGGAGCAGCAGCAGCTGCTGCTGTTGTTGCTCTTGACCTCTCATGTACTAAGACCATAGGGGAGAAGAGGCAGCGCTGTGCTGAGGAAATTCCCTGCAGCAGCAGCAGCAGCGAAGTCCGTACTCCTCGTAATACAGATACAGCAGCAGGATCAGCAGCATCAGCAGCAGCAGCAGCAGCAGCAGCAACACCAACAGCAGCAGCAGGAGGAGGAGGAGGACATAATACACCATCCTTGTTACCTCCTTTATTAGGTATGCGTTTACCTGAGGCATTACAAGAGCATATAGTAGGTAGTACATCAACAAGTGCAGCAGCAGCAGCAGGAGCAGCAGCAGCAGCAGCAGCAGGTATATCAAGAGTAACAACAAGATTAGTAGATTGTTGTGATGCAATATATGGTGATGTTGGTTACTTAGTTCCTTTATTAATAAAAAATAAACAAAAAAAGAATAAAAAAGAAGAAGAAGGTGTTGCTTTCTATAGGCATAATGATCCATTAGATATCTACTCTGTTGCACCTGAATCAGTATTACCTCCTAGTCAGCAGCAGCAGCAGCACCAGCACCAGCAGCACCAGCAGCAGCAGCAGCAGCACCTGCTCCTGCAGCAGCAGCATTCGCTTAGTCCTACTGCAGCAGAAGCAGCAGCTGCTGCTGCAGCTGCTGCTGCTGCAGCTGCAGCAGGTGGTGGTGGTGGTGCTGCTGCTGCTGCAGAGTCCCAGCAGCAACAGCAACATAGGTCCTCACGCGCGTTGCTGCTGCAGCAACAGCAGCAGCAACAACACCAAGCTTAGGGACTATGTACAATTTCTTATACAGAGGGAAGGAGTTGACAGCAGCAGCAGCAGGCAGATTGCTGCTGCTGCTGCTGCTTCTCCAGTACTGTTAACACCTGCTGCTGCTGCAGTAGCTGCTGCAGCAGCAGCTACTGCAGCAGCAGTAGCAGCAGCAGGTTGCATTTGTTTGTGGTTGCTGAGTCGGCAACCTTGTAGAGAGACACAGGTCTTATAAATTATTTAATATACTTAATGGTCTAGCTGCTGCTGCTGCTGTTGCTGCTGCTGCTGCTGCTGCTGCTTCTGCTGCTGCAGTGTTTGCTGCTCTCCCACTGCTGCAGACAACCGTCACTGTAGCTAACTCTTCCCCTAGCTAAATAGTTAGCTACCTACCTGGCTAGCAAGCTAGCTGGCTAGCTAGCTATCCAGCTAACTAGCTAACTAATTGTTAAGGAGTTGCCCAGGAGGGCTCACCATTCTCTGTAGTCCCAGCAACAAGCTAGCCAACCCCCACTAGCTAGCTAGCTAGCTAGCTAGCTAGCTAGCTACCTCGCTAGCTAGCTAGGTAGCTGGCTAGTTGGTTAGCTTGCCTGTCTGCTTGCCTGCTCGTTGGGCAACCAACGCAGCTGAGGATCGTCCTGGTCTGCCTACGGCTAGCTGGCTGCAGCAGTTGCTGCTGCGGCTGTTGCTGCTGCAGCAGCTGCTGCAGCAGGAGCTGCAGCAGCAGCAGTTGCTTCTGCTGTTCTGGATTGGTAGCTGCAACGGCGTGCAGCAACTAGCTGCCGTCAGTTTGCTGTTTGCTGCTGCTGCAGCAAAAACATACTATTTGTATAAATATATAATTACTACATATAAATATATTTATATATTTATATATATTTATATATAAATATAAATATGTATTTATATACATAAATATAAATATATATATTTATATTGTTATATGTATTATATGTAGGTATAGATGTCTACTGTGTTACTGCCGCCTCCTTCCTCCATAAGACAATAATACAAAGAGTCACGCTGCTGCTGCTGCTGCTGCTGCTGCTGCTGCTGCTGCTCATTGTGGCTGCACCTCCTTTGGCGTGTATATACACAGGAAGTAGCAGCGACGGCGATCAGCACAGCGAAGGGCAACACACGTCAACAGCAGCAGCAGAAACGGCTGTAGTAGCAGCAGCAGCAGCAGCAGCGGCAACAGCAGCAGCAACAGCAGCAAGCAGTAAACCCCCAAGGTGTATGCACAAAGGGGAAGGAATGATGATGCACAACTTAACTTTCTTTAGCAACAAGAAAGCAGCCGCTAGAGCTGCAACAAATGCTGCAACAGCAGCAGCAACAGCAACAGCAGCAGCAGCAGCAGCAGCAGCAGGCCATGTAGGACAGGCCGCCACAACAACACACATACCTTGTTAATATGTAAAACACTAGAAACCCCGCATACAATTTAAGTACCCCCGATCATGCTGCTGCTGCTGCTGCTGTTGCTGCTGTTGCTGTTGCTGCTGCTGTTGGAGTAACGCCGCTGCCGCCGCCGCCGCAACAACAACAGCAGCAGCTGCAGCAGCAGCAGCAGCAGCAGCGAGCCCCAGGATGTTTCGCGACGCGATGAGGCAGCAGCAGCCATTTAGTCCTCAATTATATATTTATTTTTGTTGTTGTTCTTCTTTTATTTTATTATTTATTTCTTCTTCTTTCCTTCGTTCTCCCCTGCAGCAAGCCTTGCTGCTGAGACACTGGGGCTGGGAGCCGGCGCTCTCGCAGCAGCAGCAGCAGCAGCAACAACAGCAGCAGTTGGAGCATCATCAGCAGCAACAGAAGGAACTACACAACATTATATGCTACACTAGCATTCGTAGCAGCAGCAACTGTAGGATTAGTGGTGGGAGAAGCAGCAGCAGCAGCAGCAGCAGCAGACACTACGGGGGCATGCATCTAACCTTGTGGTGCTGCTCCATTGGGTAAGTTGTTGTTGCAGCAGCAGCAGCAGACAACAGCAGCAGCAGCAGCATTGGCAGCAACAGCAGCAACAACAAGAAGGTCTCTTCCTCAAGGATTCTTGAGCCCTATACCCTTCTTATACATAAAAGAAACAACAACAGCAGCAACATCAACAGCATCAATCAACAGCAGCAACTGCAGCAAACAGCAGCAACTGCAGCAAACAGCAGCAACAGCAGCAAATATAACTGGCCCTACTAATACAGGGAATACCACCAGCAGCATTCTTGCTATCCTCTGAAACCTTCAGCAGCATCATTACCATAAACATAAACATAAACATAAACAGCAGCAACAGCAGCAGCAGCAACAGCAGCAGCAGCAGCAGCAGTAATTATATAAGAATATAAATAATATAAATATATATTTAATGTATAAAATAAGATCTGGATATTTTATTGTGGATAAATAAATAAATAATAAAATAGAGTATATATATTATTGTGACCAATCAACAATTGCTGCTATTGGTGGTGCTGCTGCTATTGCTGCTGCTGCTGCTGCTGCTGCTGCTGCTGCTATTGCTGCTGCTATTGCTGCTGCTGCAGTAATGGGGGAACGTAGAAAACAATTATTATTAAATAATGGAGAGGTGGAGAGAAATTTACGAAAAATTGACGAAATTTGCGACGAATTTTTAGAAATTCAAAAAAAATTTAAATTTGAAAAAAATTTTCAAAAATATGAAAATGAGATAAAAAAAGAAATAAAAAAAATTATTAAATTTTATAATTTTGTTAAACAGATTCAGTACCAGCAGCAGCAACAGCAGCAGCAACAGCAGCAACAGCAGCAACAATTGCAGCAGCAACAATTGCTCCTGCAACAAAGTAATGGTGACAATAAAAATAACTTTCTTGAAATTACCAAAAAAAAAATCGAATTCTGTCTTGAAACTTTTAAACAAACAGAAAAAGAATTCAAACATAAAAATAATTATAATTATAAGGATGGAGGTGCAGCAGCAGCAGCAGCAGCAGCAGCAGCAGCAGCAGGAGTTGGAGTTGGAGTTGGAGTAGGAGGAGGAGGAGGGGCAGGAGGAGGGGCAGGAGGAGGTAGTGGTGCGACGATGACAGGAATTGAGGAAAAAAAACATCGTGATGCTGTTGCTGCTGCAGTGCAACAACTGCAGCAGCAAGCTGCTGCAATACAAGGAGAATTGAATATAAATAATGAACAAAAAAAAGGAGGAAATAAAAAAGAAAAAGAAAAAGAAAAAAAAAAATATGAGCAACTTTTATCTTCTTATAAACATCATATTAATAAATTAAATCAAATCTTACGTCTTGCTGACAGCAACATGTTATCTCCTGCTGCACTTGCTGCTGTTGCTGCTGCAGCAGAGGACTACAACAGCAGCACCAGCAGCAGCACCACCAGCAGCACCAACCCGGATCCAGAGCTTCTCTTTGATGCCTCTCTATACGATTGTCTGCATGCAGATGATGACGCTAAGCAGCAGCAGCAGCAGCAGCAAAACTCCGATCTTGATGTACACTCCGACGCTGCTCTCTGTAAGATTATTCTGCTGCTGCTGCTGCTGCTGTTGCTGTTATTTGGTGCTGCTGCTCTTGTTGCTATTGCTGCTGCTG
>NW_013566779.1:7500-16147 GCF_000499605.1 Eimeria maxima | reverse complement strand
TATATATATATATATATATATATATATAGTCTTAAAGACTCTGCCTGTGTCTGTCTCCCCCCGTATGCCCCTCCATCTGCATGCCTCACCATTGAGTCCCTTTACGACTCCAAGAGACACCTGTTTTGCGCACTGTCTCCTTTCTTTTTCTCCGTGACTCCTCCAGCAGTAGTACATTCTGCAGGCCCTCTGAGCAAAGGCCTTACATGGCTCCGTCTTTGGCAACAAAACAGACAAAAAAGATGGGGAAACAAATAAAATGACGACAACGAAGAAGAAAGAAGCCGCAGAGAGAGACAAATATATGAAGACAAAAAGTGTAAACAGCAGTACGCAGGAACAGAACCAATAAAACATATGAAATAGATGCAACAGAACAACAGAGACAGAGGGCAACAAACACGCAGAAACGGACACAGATATACGAAGATGCATACATAGAACAACACAAACAAACAGAAGTACACAGTAGGCAACTAGACAAAGCGACACTGACTCGGAGGGACGGCAAACGATAAAAACACCAGAAAAACCCATACACAACCTCAAGCAAGTGGACACAAACACTCCAACATAGCAACACCATCCAACACACAAATGCTAACACATCCACAAACAGCCAATAAGCCACTAGAGAAGAAGCACACAACAAACAGTAGGCCACACGATCCTCCAACAGACGCCGGTGAAACAGAAGAAAGAACACAACTAGACAGAGCAACGAAGCAATTAATGGGAGAGCTCCCATTATCCTGCTGTCCATACACCGCGCTGACGCCGCATGCCCTCTCCATACACACTGGCTGGTATCTCTCCCCGTCTGCGGTGCTGCTTCAACTGTTCCCTCTGCCCTATGCGTGTGTGCTCGTGTGTGTGCGTGCGTGTGGATGTGTGTATTTCAATCCCTCGCCCTCCCTTTGTCTCTTCCTCTTTCTCCCTCTGCCTATACCTCTCTCTCCCTCCCTCCCCCCCTGTCTGTCTTGGTCAGTCTCCTTCTATCTGTCTCCCTGACTCTGTACCTCTCCCCACCTCCGTCTCTCTCCTCCTCTCTCTCCTCCACTCTCACTCCTCCACTCTCTCTCCTCCACTTTCTCTCCTCTACTCTCACTCCGCCTCTCTCCTCCTCCCTCACTCTGCCCTCCTCCTCGTGTTCTTACTTGGCTGTATCGACCACTGTCCATTGCTGAATGGCACTTGTGTGTAGAAATACAGACAAAAATGAACAAAGAGAGAAATATACTATATATGATTTTATGGCCTGCAGCACACCTTGTAGACGAGGGGGTGGTAGGCGATCTCCTCGGGGGAGTGTGAAAAGGGACAGTTGACGCCTCTTGGACATTTGACCCGGACAAGCCTTCCGTCCTCTATCTGCAAGTTCTGACAGGGGACAGGCAAATAGCGCAATAAAGGCTCCCGGGCCACCCCAGATGACACCCCCCCTCCTGATCGAGATCCAGGTGAAGCATAGTACGGAGAGCGCCGCGTCCAAACTTGGCTGTGTGAGTACTGGCAACGACTGCAAACATACACACCCTCAACCCCAAACCCCCCCTAAACCCTAGATCTGAGAAGTCGACATACGGAGGTGAGGCATGAACAGAACACAGGAGGCAACCCAGACACGTCAAAACGAACGAGAATGTGGACAAACAAATTAAAGATACACAGTCACTTGGCAAGGTCTTACTGATCAGACTCGAAAGAGACTCCACCCTAACCCTAAACCCTAATCCCTAGGCACTAAATACCCCCAACACTAGCCGTAGAGGCCCCCTGGACCCACTCATCTCCGAAGCTGCAGGAGCCCTGTACGAGGCGGAGACATGCTTTTGTCCTGAAGCGGAGGATATTGTCGTCTGTGAGGAGGGAGGCGCAGGCCATGGTGGCTGGCGATCTGCTGGCTAGTGTCTGTGGGGTTGTGTGTGTCTGCTGCTGTTGTTGAGGGGTATTCTCGTTGCTTTCCTGTCAGTGAGAAAACCTCTAGAGCCGTGGGTTGTACTCCAATAGGCCCGAAGTCAATGTAACTGTCTGCTGCTTGTGCTTCTTGTAGAAGTTGGAGAGGAAGAGGCTGCTGCAGCAGGAGAGAAGGCCTGTGGTGGTATGCTTACCTGGGGTGTGGTGGTGTGTACGCACACCCCCGTGAGAGGGAACGGGGACAGGGAAAAAGTGTTCGGGTTTACAGGTCGATGCAGTCATCGACTACTGCCACCTCGTCAGTCGGTCTTACGTGCAGGAAGCTGCGCCCCGCCTCGATGAGGAGAGGAGGACAGGAACAAGGGCAGATCCTCTGCTGCAGAAGCAAGAGGATAAAACCCTAAAATTCAAAACGAAGACAGAAAAATAAGCGGCAGGAGCCAATAAAGAGTCTGTGGCAATGGGGGGCGCCACCGGAGGCTCAACAGCAGAAAGGGGGGGAATGCACGTGACAGTGCTGCTGCTCCTGCTCCGCAGTGGACCACTGGAGAAAACAACTTGCGTGCAATTGAAGCACTAAAAACCACAAACCCTCTTCTTCATTTCAAACCCCAATCCCGAAAGAGTAAATGTGAAAGCCTTGCAGCAGAACAGCTGGATGCGCTTCTGCGTCTGTGCTGCAGCTGGTTTGCTGCTAGCTACTCGGTGTCTGTGGAATCTTCTTCTTCCCTTTGCGCCGCAAAAGCGCCGTTTCATCCGAGCCCTAGTAACTCCTACCAAGTGCATTAAAGGCTCTTAATGATGTTTGCTGCAGCAAAAAAAGGAAGAGAGAAAACAAAAACTCACCAACCCACACCCCACGACGCCGTCTGCGCCGCCGCGCCTCCCTACCACTACTAGCCAGCCAAGAGAACCCCAAAAGCCAAGAAGGAACCCCGAAGCTGCAGCAGGGAGAAAATATCCACACGAAAAGAATAAAAAACACCTTTTAATCTTTGCAGTCCAAGAAAAGCAACTCACAGCAACTGCAAGACAGGCAGACAGCCACGGCAGCGCCGCGGCGGCGTCATCAGCCACAGCTGCTCCGCACCGCACCAGACCATCGGCAGGGGAAGCTGTGCAGCAGTTAGCGGCGGTGTTTTCGGTGTATATAGACAACAGAGACATTATTTGTAACGGTTCAATGTATTACTAGAAGCATTTTAACATTAATTCCCAAGTAAATGCAGCTCAAAACCCCCGTAGAGGCCCAAGAACCCTCCCCCGCCACATCGAGACCCCACACTAGCCGGCACACCCGGGAAGCCGTCGAGTGCTTCGAGAACCTTTAGACCAACCCATGCATTCTTCTTCACCTTAATTTGTGTATTTAACAGTATAGTGACTAGCGCTGGAGTGACGGAAGCATTATTCATTCAGACAGACTGGCGCAGCTGCAGCCGGGTTCTGCCTACTACGGCGCACAGAGGCGCGGCACAAAAGGCACACTACAAACTACCACGGATCCCTTCTAGAGTCTTGCTTGGGATCGGGATCGGGATCGTATTGCATCATGGAAAAGCCATTAAAAATTGCTCACGCGCTGCTCATCGCTGGGGGTCACCTGCCGACAGCCGGAAGCAGCATCGCTAGACAGCTAGCTGCTGTTGGTACTGTTGCTGCTGTAGGTGTACTGCTCCTCTGGTGCCTAAAAAAGCTGTTGTGCGCTCCTTTGGGGATCAAATTTTTATGGAAGAACAGCTAGTTGATACCTTTTACAGGCTTCCAACCACCTGTGCCACACTAGGATGCCCACGGGGGGACTCTTTTCTAACGGAGTTGCAGGAGGGCACACAAGCAGTAACTCTTATACCTCCAAGCTGCGTATATACTCCTTTTAGCATGCTGTAGAAACATTTCAATTAAGAAAGCACCCAAAATGGGACCTCCAGCAAGTATTTTGTAGTAGGAAGTTGCTCTGGAGACAGCCGAGTCACTGCCGCCTTCCCTGCAAGGCTTTTGCGGCCCCCCTCCCAGACAAGGGGCCCCCAGGGCCTACGAGGCTCTTTATGCAATCAGTGGTGCATCGGCAGTTGTTGTGGGGCCTCGCATGTTTGATAATTCTGCAACTGTGCAAGAGTGGCCGACCCCCCAAACTTCGAGAGATGTTAATCTCGTAAGAGACAGTATTAGGTTTAGCCTTTTATGCTCTCCAGGGTCAGCTAGATACGTGAGCCTTGCGAGTGTAATAAAATAAGAAGAAGAGAAGGACAGGGGCCCTACGAAAACAACGAGGGACGTGCTCTTCCTAAGGGGACTGCCGTTGATTATGAGGGACACCTATTCCGATACCCCCACAGCACTAGCATATTTATATGTATAGACCCCTGTACATGTGTATCCATATATGTATGCAAATCAAACATATATAATATATAGCTTTATATGTAAATATACAGGCACATGTAAATTACATATATGTGTTTACCCGTAAATGTATACGTGTATATGTAGGTTGTAACATGTAAGTAACGTAGAGCCCCAGGACGGAGGATCCTGAGAGGAGAACTGAAGGGCGGCTGGATGCTTACCCATATAGGGGGACAGCTGCATGTGGCCTCTCTGTCTCCTTAGATCTGTTCGTCTCTCGATCTGCCTTCCTCTGCATGAAACCGTGCATCGCAGCAGTTGAGTACCCACGCTGTCCCTACAGCTATCGACGCCTCTCGACGCGTCATTAAAATTAAAGAGGAGACAGTTGGAGATACTTAAGCTGACCCTAACAGAGGCACACTAAAAAAGACGGGCAAAGGGAAGGGGAGCAGGAAACACTAACTTTGGCTAGCTAAGCATTTGCTGCTGCAGCTAGCTAGTGAAGCCACAGTTAACCACTTCCACAGGATAATGTTTAGCGCAGCACCATCCTGTAGAACACATCAACGCTGGGTAGCTCTACTGTCCGCTGCTGCAGCTAGGCAGATAACTGCTACTGCCGCTAGGCAGCTAACTGCTGTTGCAGTTAAGCAGCATAGCTGCTACTACAGCTTAGCCGCTAGCGACACAAATTCCTTCGCTGACACGGCTTAAACTAGACACCTCCATACAACTGCCTCTTGTGAGAGAAAGAAACTGACGAACAAAAGTTGTTAGGAGAGACGACTTAAAAGCAGATTGCCTCTTTTAGATGCTCTCTGCATGATTTTTTATTGGAGCAACAAAAGGTGTGCTGAGGTGTACAGACAGCAGGGGAGACTGTCTCTGTCTGTGTATCATTGTTGGTGTGTCTAGAGATTGCCTATAGTTGAGGACCTACGGCGGGAGCTCAAGCCTCCTCTCTCTGTCGGTTTTTGTCTCCTTCTGTGTCTCCATGTGCATAGAACATGCATTATGTGCATGTCTGCACAATGCATGTGCCGTTTACTGCGGCAGGGACAGCAGAGAAGACAACTAAGAAAAAGGGCCTTCGCCGCTGTCCCAAAGCCTCACTGGGAGAGGCTAGGAGGAGGCAGCATGTGTGCAGTACCTGCAGCCCCAAAAGAACTACTGAGCAGCAGCTGCTGCAGCAGTTGCTGCTGTTGCACGCAAGGATGTATTTTGTGTGGAAGAGGAGGAGAGCGGTGGCATTGTCTGTGGATTTTAAGAGACAGGTAGGCAGAAGCGACCACCATTTAAGGAGGCCCCGCCAAAGAGATACTCAAGGAGACACCTCATAGGAGGCCCCGCTCAAAGGAGACACCTGAGGAGAAACTTCAACGGGGGCCCATCCAAGCAGACACCAACACCCGAAGGAGGCAAACATCCCTAAAGAGGCCTCTCGACGGAGACACAATAAAGGAGACTGAAAGAAGGGGCCAAATAGAATTAAGCTAATATAGAAAAGCCTGTTAGGTGTGGCCTGTTGTAAGGAAGCTCATGGGGAACTGCGCTTGATGGAGGCAATACGAAGTTGTGTTGCAGTAAGAGGGGCTGTATTACCACAAGAGGGACAGCGGACCCTCCATATGGGGGCCCCCGTTGTGGGGTCTGTTCCCACAAAATTATTTATGTGGACACGAGACTGCATAGAGGCAGTGCGAAGGCATTGCCTACAAACAAGACAGCCGCACCGCTTAAAAGGCCGCACGTCGCTCTTTACTGTGGATCGTCCACAGCAAGGGGCTGTTATAAATGTCTCCTTTGTCTCCGGCTGCTGCTGCAGGCCTTCTTTCCCAGCTGCACCATCCGCGAGGCAATCCATCACACACAAAACACAACAATGCAGAAGAAAACACAGCCAAACACCACCCCCACAGAGACCGTATCCATGCACTCACAAGTGCTGCATGCGTGCACTCACAGGAGCTGGATGCATGCACTAGGGGGAGCTGCGTCCATGTTCCATGACCCTACGGGGCTTCGCATGCTCTTACGCGTACGTGTTGCGGTGCCTTGACGAGTAGGAGACACAGTAGAGAGACAACCAGAGCTGCTAGCCCTAGGGCTGTCGCCATGGGGAACATCAGAAGAGGCCCCTGGAGCATCGAAGATATGATCTTCTTCCTCTGCAGGAGGAGGCTGGACAGGATCGATCCTGCGGAGGTCGTGATGGACATCTTGTACATAAGGGCCCTCTCCTTCATCCAGCTGCTGCAGCAGATGCTGTGGGCTGTCTTGGGTCAGGCTTCGGAAGCTGTTAAAGAGACTCATCGGAAAAGGGACAGAAGACTCCCTACGCGACAAAGGAGCACTTGCTGGGGTTGCATGCAGCGGGCTGTCTCCTTTCGATTGCTCACGAAACATAAAAGAGGGAAGGGGAGCATCTGAGAGCCTCCTTTCTGCTGCTGCTTCTCTTGCATTATGCTTTAAAGCTGCATCCTCGTCAAAAACGTGCTGCGGCAGCACAGTTGTCTGTCTCCTCTCTGCTGCTGCTTCTTCTCTTTCCTTATGCTTTAAAGCTGCATCCTCGTCAAAAACGTGCTGCGGCAGCACAGTTGTCTGTCTCCTCTCTGCTGCTGCTTCTTCTCTTTCCTTATGCTTTAAAGCTGCATCCTCGTCAAATACGTACTGTGGCAGCACAGTTGTCTGTCTCCTCTCTGCTGCTGCTTCTTCTCTTTCCTTATGCTTTAAAGCTGCATCCTCGTCAAATACGTACTGCGGCAGCACAGTTGTCTGCCTCCTCTCTGCTGCTGCTAGTTGTCTCTCTTGCGCTTTTGCTGCTGCATCCTCGTTAAAGAGATAAGCAGGCACAGCCACTGTGGGTCTCCTCGCCCCGTCCTCCTTCTCCCTATCGGTTGTCTTCTGCATGCAGTCCTCGTTGAACAAGTAAGCAGGTAGCGGCACCGTCTGTCTCCGTATTGCATCGCCTTCTGCCGTTGCAGGAGCAGGTGCAGCTGCCTCGGCAGGAGCACTCGCGGGAGCAGCAGCCTCAGGAGGAGACGCAACAGCAGGTGCAGCCGTAACAACAGGTGCAGCAGCAACAGTAGGATTAGCAGCAACAGCAGGATATGCCGAAGCAGGGACAGCAGCAACAGCAAAGGGAAAGTCCCCTTGGGGTCTGTTTAGCACCTGCAAAGGCACCAGCATCGTCTGGCGCTGGTGTCCTGCTGTCCCTAAAGGTGCTTGATATGCCTGTGGGACTTCAACAAGGATGTAGGGGGGGATGACAGGCATTGTGGGCTGTACATATACCCCAGCAGGCATCACTGGTTCCTCCATGCTGCATGCAGCGGCCGCCTGAGGTGACCGAGGGACCCTGCGCCTCGGCAGCTTGGGGCTGCAGGTGACAGAGACAGAGACAGAGGCAGATGGAAATATTGACAGAGACAGTCAATATTTGGCCTGCCTGCTCCCTATAAGCCCAAGCCCTAAGCCCTAAATTTCGAGTGGCTTATACAGATCCGCAGCCTCCTTGAGGACCAGGCGGAATATAACAGTCTCAACTACTAAAAGCAGTCAAATGATGAATGCCTGCACGCATGTAGCCATGCATGCAAGAATTGAGAAATGTGGGGCTTTGCTTACGGCAGCGGAGGCTCTCTCTCCATGTCGTACACTTTGTCCACCAACGCGGCTATCCGCATTTCGTACCCTTTTCGCTGCATGCACAACAATAAGAAGAAAAAGAAGAAACAAATCCCTTCGCTGCTGCTGCTGCTGTATCGGGCTGTTTGCGGGGGGCCTCTGTTGGAAACAGAAAAGAAGGGGAAGCTACATCCTCTTCGCCAACAGCAGCAGCAGCAGCGGCACGGGCAGGAGAAGTGGAAGCATCAGCAGCAGCAGCAGCAGCAGAAAAACGCACCCGTCCAAGGTACGCCAGACGTGCTTTCTGGGCCTTGAGTTGGCTTGCTGCAATCTGCAGCAAAACAAAAAGACACAAAGACACAACTTGCTTCTGCTGCTGCTGCAGTTGAAGTTCTTAGATATAATTCTCCTTCCCTCTTACCCGTTTCCCCGTCCCCTTTACTCTCCTCTCGTTGTATGATTGGCTGGCTTGCTGCGTTGAGCTCCCTGTTAGCAGTACCTAATTATTAAACTTTCTCCTGTTTAAACTGCCTCCTTTTTTAAACTGTCTCCCTCTCCTATTCCTTATGCGGGTGTGGGTGTGGGTCTAAGAACACTGAACGTGTCTCCTTAGCAGTAACTGTCTCCTTAGTGTCTCCTTATGCTGTGAGTTCTGTTGCTTGCCTCTTTATATGCAGCCTCATACTTCAATTGCAGCACATCTACTCTCATAGAGGCCATTCGCACTGCGTTTCGCACCTGCGCATGCAAC
>NW_013566778.1:0-17019 GCF_000499605.1 Eimeria maxima | reverse complement strand
CTACCAGCACTCAGCCGGACGAAGACTCTACCTCCAGCAGAAGAACAAGACCAACAACAAGCACACCAGACGAGGGCTCTCCCACAGGCAGGAGGACGAGGCCAACGACAACTGCTCCAGATGAAAACACTGTTGCACAAAGGAGGTCAAGGCCTACCAGCACTCAGCCGGACGAAGACTCATGGAGGTCGTCTTCTTGTTCTGGTTGTTGTTTGTGTGGTCTGCTCCCGAGACAGTGTCCGTCCTCCTGCTCCGGTTGCTGTTGACGAGGTCTACTTTTGTGACAACGTGTTTCCTCCAGTTCCGGATGGTCGTGAGTCGGCCTGCTTCTGAGATGGAGGTCGTCTTCTTGTTCTGGCTGTTGTTTGTGTGGTCTGCTCCCGAGACAGTGTCTGTCCAGGACGAGGCCAACGACAACTACTGCAGATGAAAACACTGTTGCACAGAGGAGGTCAAGGCCTACCAGCACTCAGCCGGACGAAGACTCTACCTCCAGCAGAAGAACATCTGGCTGTTGTTTGTGTGGTCTGCAGGGCTCTGTCACAGACAGGAGGACGAGGCCAACGACAACTACTGCAGATGAAAACACTGTTGCACAGAGGAGGTCAAGGCCTACCAGCACTCAGCCGGACGAAGACTCTACCTCCAGCAGAAGAACAAGACCGACAACAAACACACCAGACGAGGGCTCTGTCACTCCGTCCTCCTGCTCCGGTTGCTGTTGACGAGGTCTAGAAAACACTGTTGCACAGAGGAGGTCAAGGCCTACCAGCACTCAGGCAGGTCAGGAGTCTATTTCCAGAAGAAGAACAATGCTAACCGCAAGCTCCCCTGAAGAGGAGTATGCCGCAGCCAGGACAACAAGGCTTTCGACAACTCCTCCAGGTAGGGCGTCTGCGGCAACTAGTAGGGCAATGCCCAGGCATAGTGTGGCATATGGATATTTTATCTCCAGAAGAACAAGACTATTGACAACCTCACCAGTACAGGGCTGTACCATAGCCCCGAGAACCATGCCATCAGTTATGTTTTCAGATGAGGACTCCGTCACACCCAAGAGAGCAAAGCCTACAACGAATGTATCATATGAAAACTCTGTCACAAGAAGACCACGACCGACCACCACAGAATCAAGTGAGGAAGCCTCCGCAGGTAAGAGAGTTAGTTTCACCACTACGCAGACAGGTGCGACATGTGCCACGAGCAGACAAACCAAAAATGCAACAACAACTGTTGACGGTAATCCCATAAGCAGAAAGACAAGACCTGCTGCGTTCCTGTAGATCTACACAGTATTCCGTGGAAAATGGTCAGATGACAAACACACTAACAAGGCCAACTGCGACACCGACAGGTGGGGATACGGTCATCACGAGCCCAAGATCAAGGACAGCGACACCGGCTGCAGGCGAGGACGGTGGCGCTAACAGGCGAACACAGCCAGCAATAATGACACCCGACAAACTCTTGACGACGAGAATAATGCCTCAAGAAAGTTCAACGGCAGGTGCTGATGACGCACCTACGTATCCAATGCAGTTGACAACCCCACCCCCCCATTTAAGGTTTGCAGGTGGCGGCGTTGAGGCAGAGCCAGCAAAGACTCCTCATATGCGTACATCGAGAAATAGGGAGCAGCCGAATGAAACGCCAGTGGCTACTGAGACATCCTCTGTTGCAACGCAGACACGGGCTCCACGCAGACCCTCTGGAAGCGATATTTCTCTGGCTGCAAGTGTTACTTCTGCAGAAAATGGTGCTCCTTCATATGCGACCACTAAGGCCCGCACGGTGTCCAGCTATATCGATGCAGGAATTGGTGCAACATCTAGCAGGACACAGCGCCGCACAACTGCAGGAGCATCAGCCCCTCCAATGTCTTCGGCCCCAGAAGACATGCAAAGGAATGCGAATTCCTCAGCTGGCGAGGTGGATGCAACGCAGGAAACGTCAGCGGTGTCAATGTTGGGGAGCTCCCCGAAAAGGCCCCCAAGTCTTGCTGGGTTGGGATTGACGGGAAGTTCCAGACAAAGAGAAAGACCCCTTTCTTCACGAAAGCCACAGTCACGTCCTGGGATTATTCCTAACGGAGGTCAATCGGTAAGAATCCCGGTGAGCACAACTGCTCCAGACATCACCGTTGGACTAACCACCGCTTTTTCCTTGCAAACGTCGAGACCGGAGAGTGACGGCAGTAGAGGCAGGGTTTTCCGAGGGTCTGAAGCTGATACACAAGACGCCGAAGGATCTAGAGAAGATGAGACTACTTGCCTAGTGGGCAACTGCCCTTCTTCCGGCTTCCTCGGGACAGCAGCAAGGCCAGGGACAGAGGCGGGAGCATCGGGGACATTCCCGTATGACGGCCAAGGCGACTACATGGAAGAGTCCCTTGGCAATAATTTTACGGGTGGATATGATCTTAATATGGGGATCCTGCAGCCAGATCATTTCGTGGTCGACTCAGAAGAAACGGGTAAGTTCATCAATTGTGCTGCCTCCGTTTCGAACATGCTCCCCTCTGCTTTCTTGCTTTTCTCGTTGAAAGCGCGGTGTGTGATTGCATTGTTGGTGTGCAGCTATCCCCGAATTCATACACGGAATCCTTCCTGAACATGAGCAAGACACTCCAGAGCCGGATGCAAGCCCTCGTTCAGGCCTTCTGTCTTATCGCCGGCTTGGCGAGCGGCCACCACTCCGGGAGGCTGCGTCACCTGGATCCTCAGGGCGAAGGGAAGCCGCTGGAGGGTCTGGGAAAAAGCCTACAGAGGGAAAAGGGTCGAATTCGGATGCAACGGCTGGAGGGGAAAAAGACGAGGAGGAAGACCCCTACGAAGAGTACCCGGACCATTGTGGGGATTTGGCTACTTTCATCGAAGGCCGTCAGGTTGTGGAATGGGTAAGTCTACATTCAGGCTAGTTCTCAGTTCGTTGCAAACACAATCGCATCTGCGTGAGCAGACTTCCAGGTGCTTATAAACCTCATAGGCACACAGCGTAGTGCGCTGTGCTCTAACATTTGATACACTTGTGGTATCGGTTGTCCTGCAGGACATTCCGATCTTCAACGGAATTGTGCATGTTCTTAGTTCTTCGGTTTTGAGGCCGGATATCGAGGCAATAGCCACCGAGATTGCTTTCTGGCAGTGCACGCACCAATTCTGTTTTGAATGCCCCTTCTTGACTCCTTTCCTGCTCAAGTTCCTTGATAATATCGGAATAATAACGGGGAAAAAGCCCTTCGAGTTCATGCCTCCTCCGGGCGTTCGTCCAGATTGGGTCAGATTGCCAACTTGGGACTTCTTTCACTTGCAAAGTAGTCGCTGCGTCGTTTTGCTGTCATCTGCTAGCCCTCAGACTATATGTGTTTAAAGGTTGCGGTCGCTCAATCAAATGCTCTTCTCAGGTCTGCAGGGGAGCTTTTGACTACTACCCAGCAGGCTGGACGAAGCAGACCTGGCTGAAGTATCTCGAGACCATGCACTCAAGTGACAAAAGAATCATGAAGAGAAACGCAGAACTTGTAACGAGGGCGGCCCATGAGCGTCATCAGATCGCTTTGCTTTACGAGAGTGTTCGGTGAACTACCACCACTTGTATTTTGCTGCGTGGCGGAGTTACCTAGCATTAAACATACATACTTCCCAAACCCCGTGTCTGTAGCGGTCGGTAGGGAAATGCTCCATTCCACAGAATACTTTGGAATGTCCTACGAACGTGCCTCCGCCCTATGGCTGTGAATGTAACTTTTGTTTCGCTGTTCCCTGCACAGTTTGCAGTCAATTGAGGCGAGAAGAAGGTATGATCCTCTCCGGCCCATTAGCGACCCTTTCTACGACCCGCAGTACAAGAATATGAAGAAGTCTTTCGACGAAAAGAACTTCGAATGTAAAGGCGAAGAGGTCAACAGGGAGATGACCCACAAACAAATGCACAAAATATTACCGGCAGTTTACCCGTGGAAGCGTTAGTAGTTTCACTCTCTTACGCCCAAACCGACGCGCTCCAAGACGAGGCCAAACGGAGCGTACAACACCCCAACCATTCGGCCCTAGACCCTGAGTGTCTTCTCCACACCTTCATAAAGGAGCATGGACGCATTGAGTCTAGCGCCTATGAGTCAGGATTCGTTGCCTCTGGTGGGAAGGGCGCCACAGTACCCTCTGCTATCGCCGGGCTGTTGTCCAGCATTGCGAGTGGCCGCCTCCTGTGTTTCTTCTGGCTGGAAGACTGTCCTCTACTTACGCTATTCACCTGCGGAGGAGTGTCAACACACTGGGCGGGCATTCACGTGTGCCGTGCCTCCGACAAACCACCATCACATAACCGGTGGAATAGCTATTAAGACCGTTACTCGTGTTGCGGGGCCAAATCTAGTAGAAAAACTATATCTTAGACCTACTTTGGCCCCTAGATTATGACACACATAGTACATTTATACTAAATATCTGTTGAAACAATCTCTTCAGTCCTGCACTGGACTCTTGCGCGCTCCGAAGACTGCACTTTGTGCACCACCTCCAGTTAGACAGTCGCTCACAGGCCAACTAGTACCAATAACCCAGAACTCTCCCTTAATACAGGAAGGACTTAATGGAGATGCTGAACAGTGCAACAGTTCCTCAACTACCGCCACCTTATCTTGTTTCAGCCCGGTCGTGTCTTCAAAGACAGGCTTGTATCAGAGCCACAGGTGCTGGCGAATGAGTCGTGGCTTAAGAAAAACACTATCAGCTTGGTACATTAATCGGAAAAACAAAGAAGAAGCATCCACAGATTCACAAGTTAAGTGACGAACCCACCGCTAAACATGCCAGGGATTGTGGAGTCACACGGGATCTGCTGCAACCTAACGATCAACTTCGACTGTTAGTTTTGCAGAAGACGCTCCAAATATTAACACGCGGAGAAGAACCTCTCTCCGGGAGCGAGCTATGGCTGTCAACAGATGGACTCCCGCTGGAGCAGAGACGAGCCTGCCCCGAGAAACCAGCAACCTATGCAAATTCATCACATACCCCAAGATAAACGAAAGCAATATACCAATATAATAGCAAATCAAAAGCAACTGTTCCTTCTGAGAGACTAATCTGATGAAACCGATTTTCCTGTCTTCTGCTTGGATATTTGTTGCTTACATGAGGGGACCTCCGCCCCAGCGTAAAGAGTGGTGAGGTAGGGGCCTTTCAACAGCTGCCAGCCGAAGTAAATTTGTTTTGTGATTAAAAATTGTACCGTTATCTCCATATTATATCCATAAAAACTACGGGTAAATTAAAAAAAAAATGATGACAGTGCAACCTATTGCGGAGTTTACCTGCTGACTCTTATGCGCGGTTTCTGCTGAGAAGGGGGTGGGGGGTGGAAAGTGTGGGGCTAATCGTCGACTGTACTCGAACGGGATCACTTCTATAGGAGATCTGCACGTTCGCCGCTACATCGACAGACAACACCACAAGTCGCGATGACGAGTTAGGCGTCCTGCCGAACTTGAAGGGAGGCCCCGGACCGGCAGGTACGGCGGCTTTGATGATCAGGGAAGTCGGGCGAAAGCTCCACTTCCATCGGCGTGGACGGGTCTGAGCGACGAAGTTAGAGGAATATATTGAATTTTATATATTTAGTTTTATGCGCTGGTGATTTGAGAATTTTGTTTTGCAGATTTTTTGTGTTTCATGTTACGTGAATGGCAGTCCGTTTCGGCGGAATCGAGGAAATTTTTCGTTTCTCTATCTTCTTGCCTGTATTCATTTGTGATGCCTGTGAAGGTGGAGGGGATGGTGGGCGGCTGTTTGGGCAGGACTTCCTGTAGGACGCCTTTTTGCAACGTGTTTTCCCAGCTACCAGCCGCTCTTACCATTATGCCAACGGCTGTGCTGGCACTGACAAATGGGTTGCTATGCTATCGGTTCGGTGCAACGTCGTGCCAAGAGCACTGCATCCATGTCTAGCTGACTAGGATTAACTGATCGAATTTACCATATAGGCAATAATACACGTTTAAGAGATTCGTGAATAGTGGACGGACGCAGACATAGGAAGCAGCAAATACGATGCAAGCAAATAAGCTAATAGCAGTCCCTGTGCTTCCGTACGTTTGGCGGAGTACTTCCCAAGGTTCTTCCTCGGCTCATTTCGAAGCACCACAAGCTAATTTTCCGTTTTGGTTGGGCCGTCACGCATTTTGACACCAATCCCTTGCGATGAAACCTGATAGGGGGCCGCAGAGGCAGACAGAATGCCAGTGGAGCTGGGCAAGTTCAATTGCATTTAGTAACTGCATGGGTGGAAGCGAAGTGAAATTTTCTACTGCGACGAAGCGGACCTCTCGTGGTGTCAACAGGCGCTGCCAACAAAGCCATAACGTGTGCGCTGCACTGTAGAGCGGTCCTTTAACGACTAACTCTCTACTTAGTGTTCTAAATCTACTGCAACACGTCGTCACCGACGGCGGCGGATGCTGTTAGAGTTCTTTTCGCAGCACCCCTGACTTCCCGCTATTCCGCAGACCAGCACTATCAGGCAGGCTCTCCTGTTCTACGTGCGCGTTGGTGTGTTTCCTAATGGTGCTCCAATTAAACCCCCATACAGGACACGAGATTCTCAGAATCTTTGCACTTTCCAGCAAATTTACCAATCAACCTGAGAGAATGCTGAAACAGCAAAAACTCACACGATGGGGCGAGTTTCTAGGGCCAGCCAAATGCTGCACAAGTGAGAGGGGGTAGGGGGCCAGGAGGTTTCTTGCCAAATGGAATCGTCCCTCATCAATTCTACGATCCGTGCAATTGGTAGGCGCATGCCAGCCCTTGCGTAAATCGTAGGAGGGAGATTAAAACTGATATACTGATGCACAGTGAAGAGGTTTGCACATATAACTTGGCCACAGACAGTAAACGCGTAGAAAACACGAATACAACCGACTTCAGCTGCAACACCACGCAAACGAACTGCAGACTGTCACCAAGTGGCTTGCAAACGCAGCGACGATATTTGTTCAGCAAAGGGATTGGCTGAAAACGTTAGGAACAGTTTCTTCCCCCTGAAGAGCTTCCCTGGTGGAGAAACAGCTGCTCGTGCTGCCTTTGCTCCTACTCCGTTGTGTTGGTACTGCCCCTGCAGAAAGCAGCCACGCTCGCACATCCCCTGTAGCATGCCGACAAGTCCTCACCTTTCAACAGCAGCAGCTGCGGGGGCAAGCCTCCGGAAGCAGCCATTGTGTCTAAAATCTGTTGCATATTGTATGGATCTAAACAGCGTCTGCGGCAGCCACTGGTGTGTCTACACCGGAATCTGCTAGTGGTCTGTGAATGCATACGTGCTCATAATCAGAGAAATGTTTTCTCCTTTAAGCAAAATTCTCCCGACAAAAACACGCGTGTTCTTCTTCAGTTGAATCTCCTCTGCGTCGTCCAATACCATATTCATGTATTCGTCAAAACCCTGGTCGCAAAAAGTAAACAAAATCAAACACAGAAATGAAAGTACAGTCCATTAAATCCGCCTAGATATAATATCAGAGACGGAATCTGAAGGGCTCACGATCCACAGGAATGGTGTCAAAGAAGCTGTACTGAACTCAAGTGAAAGAACTCAATAAATGCTGCTAGTCAATGTATGCATGCCTATACACAAAAAGCCGCATTATTACTTTAATCATACTATACACGTAATTGATAGACATATCTGCACACATAAAGTGCAGCACTACAGAATAGTGTATAAATGGATACCATGATGCGGCCTTCAATACGCAGATCCGGCTGTTCATATAGCCAAAGCTGCACGCGGCTTTTGTTCGTGAAAAACCTGAAGATCAGGTTCTGAAGAGAAGCAGCATAGGAAAATGCAAACAGAGGAAGCGTCAAACCCTCCACGTTTACCCGCCCAACGGTTCAAAGGGAACAAACACTCCTGTTATACCACGAGCAATTTCGGCGTCCTTCAACTTCGGTCTAGGCATGGTGCATGTAGAGGGAGAACTAAGTCTTACAATAGGTTGGGTCATAATCTTTTGGAGCTTCTTGTTGCTCATTTGGTGCGACATTTTCGTGAAGAACCCTGCGGGTGTGGGAAGAGGGGCACGCCGGCCAGAGGGAGTCCTCCTAGAGAATGCAGCAGATGAACCAGAGGGCAGCAAATACGCCCTTCTGCCTGCAATTTAATTACTATTAACAATAATAACAGTCCACGGAAAGGACCTTTTCTCGAGGAGCGCAAAGGTGGGCGGGATCTGCTGAAACGAGCAAGCAGGGAACCGTGCCAAACGAGCTCTCGCAGAGTTCCCTCTCCAAGCTTGATGAAGCAAATAAAGAAGGCCTATAAGAACCGAATAACTACGCCGATTTATCGTAGAACGCCGAGAAGTTGTTCATGAGCTTTATGGTACTGTTTATATGGCGCATGCAGAGGCGGCGTTCACGATGTGATGGCCACAGGAAGAGAGCCAGCACAAGTATAAGCGAAGAGGGAGGTAGTTCCTCCTAAATTTGTAATCATAAACAGAAAAGGGAAGTGCAACTCGAGAATATACTCCGCCTTCTGCAGAAAGAAATCCACGCAGAGCGCCGTGGACGAGGGCTTGGTGGGGTGCACTGCAGTGCAGACGGCGGCCGCTATTGCTTGACATTCATCCCGGGCAGTTAACTCAGACAAAAGAAATCCTTGCAACTAATTTTCAACTGAAATAGGAAAGCCCAGAACTTACAAAGACTAGGCAAAGTGACGAGCAGTTCTCCGTAAGGCCGGAACCCTCGTCAGCCCGTGCTGCGGTGTGAACAGTATTGAAATGAAGCGTGTGCACACCTCACCGGCTGAACGACGCGTCTGGTCATCGTGGTCGTTGCCTCATTTTGTTTAATGTATCTTTCTGAGACGGGACATCCCCGATTCACTTCTCAAGCCATTGAGGGAGAATGTCCTGTTTGTGCTGACTAGTGTTGAGGTGTACACACGGACAGCCGCCGGTAGCGGAAATCGACCGCACGTCTGCCCGCTTTCCCTTCGTTTTCTATTGTGAGTAAACCAGCAGACATAAAACCTGAAGAGAAGATGGAGAATTATCTCAACCGCGCAAATGCGGTTTTCTGCTCGCTAATGGTCAGTTTGGGTGTTTTAGCCCTCGGGAATATCGCATCTTCCTACTTTCTAGTGGGCCCCATTTCCGGCTCAGTTGCCGTACGAGATGTATACGCCTTTGGCTATAACTATGCCTTGAACGTGAGTTAACGGTTCCTACACCGCGTCTACAGCCCGAAGTTGGATGCTCGTGCGCGTCCATGCAATTCTTTCCTCGACTAGGTGGAGAGGCTGCGGGTTGACAGAGATATGCAACTGAATTTTTGCTCTTTAACATGCGGCACCATCTGTGCTAATTTGTACACTCAATGGTAGTTTTAGCTGCCTTTGTTGTGGTGTGCCTATTGATTCGAGGGGTTCTCGGGTGAATGCTTATTGCATTTTCCTGTTCCTTTGCTGATTGGTGTTGCTGCATTTGCTTCAGGGGGACCAGGCCGTGCTTTCTCTGGACATTAAGGCAGATCTACGGGGTCTCTTTCAGTGGAACGCGAAACAGCTGTTTGTGTTTGTGGTTGCTGAGTATGAAAGCCCGCAGCACCCGACGAACCAGGTGGTTGTATTTGACAGGATTATAACCGACGAGAGCGCAGCAGTCCTCAATCTAGTAAATGTCCCTGCGAAATATCATCTGCGAGACAAAGGGAAAGGACTGAGGGGCAGAGAAATTACTGTGAAGCTGCAAGTTGTTTACCACCCAATTGTCGGCCGTATATTCACCCAAACCGTCGCCTCCAACACTTTCCGCATGCCGGCTCAATACGATCGCGTGTCACAACAAAAACAGCAGGAGCAGCAGAGGCAACAAGCGAGGGAAGCTGCAGTTGCAGCAGCTGTAAAGCCTGAAGATCTCCAGTAGATTGAGCAATTGCAGTTTTGTACTCCTAAACTGAGCCTATCATTCTGTACCACATGATTCGAAATGTAAGCAGTAGGGGTTAGGTGTATGGACATCGCAAGACTGCCATCAAGGATCGACGACCCAAAACTATACTACATACACCGTAACCATGAAACCTACTCTTTCTCCTATGCCCCAACATGGAGCATATTTTCGTCGACACTAGAGACAGCGAAGGGAATAGGGTTTAGCTGGTTTCTGTGGCTTGGAAGTGCCAAACTGGAAGTGGCTAACTGGAGTGCGTTGTTTCGCAAGGACGAGGGAGTATGCCGATATGCATGCAGCCTCGTTGTGCATATGTAGAGGTGCACGGGGTTGCAATGACCACCCCAGTGACAAGAACTGTCGGCGAAACTTGACAAGGAGCTTCGATTCGTCAACAGGCAACGGGAATGTGAATGGCTTGCTGGCACTCATCAAACAAGTGTCCCTTCATTTGTCTGTGGTGTCGTTGCCACTGCCGATGATGCTGATGTAGATCTGCCGCTTAATAACGTATTTTCTCTGGACGTGTGCTAAGCTGCATGCCTCCTGTGCACGGCCACCAATGAGAAGACGAATAGCTTGCTTCTCTATCGTTTTTAGACGGGGATATTTCTGTCGTCTTTCGGCAGTTACCTCCGCCAAAGGACGTGCTATTTCTAGGTATTTCTTAATAAAGCATTGAGTATTTATTACTAGGATGCTACTATTCTATTGGGTCCTCCCATATGCTTTCCTTTTACTTTTTGTCTACCACTAGACATAGTAATGGTCATAAGTATACTTGCTTTACTCGCACGTCCACTCAAGTGAGGGTTCAAGTTTGGATGGGAAACTATCATCCTGTGCTAGAAACAGTGACGAACTGCAACGGGGTGAAGATACCTGGGATCAGGAAAAGCAGCTGCATGCTGGGGGCGCGCTGCTGTAGAGCGGAGGGGACTGTGAGCAGTCTGCTGCAACCACTCCTGGAGCCCGCATGCAAGCACACGACAGCAGGCTCACTTTGATTGCATAGTCGAGACCAATCACTATACGCACTATCGTTGGCCCTCACTAGCCAGGCTGCAAGCACGTGAATGACTACGAAGACCCACAGCAAGTTTAGGAAAACACGGCGCCCCAGCAGCAATGTCTACAGCTAAGTCTGTTCAACGATTTAATTTATATGATGTAACGTATATACCTTAACCGTGTTAATAGGGTTTCCAACATAAAAATACATTAGAACGCGGTGTCTCCAACTTTTGATCCCAGAACTGCTGAGGCGTGTCGGCGGCGGGTGACACTGAAGGCACCATACGAGCAAGTGTAGTCCATGAAAATAATCTGCAAACAACTTTCAGATTTTTTAAAATAAATTAGTACTTGTATTTAACAATATATATACGTTTAAACGTGTTGAACGTCTATTTACTTCGGTTACAATGCAATGCAAAATGCCGTCCTTGGTCCTGTAGCTGTCCAGCTGACTGCATATCAGGCCGCGTGGCTGTTTTTTGTTTGGCTGTTGTTGAAAGGATTCTTCCCAATTCAAACCTGCAAGCATATAAACAATCTATTGTATGTTTCTTGCTTATCTTATTTAAGTGTTTTTGTATATATGACCGTTGAAACTTATTTCCGAAAACCAAGCTGAGACTTTCGGTTAGACCTTTCATTTCAGGCTAGGCGCTGCTGTACAGCACAAGCAAAAAGACTTAACGTCTTCGGCACACAACTTAAAAAGTGAGGGCCGAGCCTCTCATTGCTTTGGCTTCCAGTTCTTTTTTCACTCTTTGTTAATTTTGTCTCCAGCAGACAACATGGCTGCATTCAATGTTCCGGTCGATGCTCCTGAGTCACCGTTCCGCCTCCGTCGGCTGTCTGCCCGGTCCCTTTTATTTTTCGTTTTCTTTTGCCTGCCATTCTTCCTGCTTGGGCCTGCGGAAGATGAGAAACAATGGATATTGCCGTCCACTCAAACGGCGGATGCACGCAAAACATCGCGCCAACGTCCTATGTTGAGCGCGGCCTCTTCGGAAGAGGAGCTGTATTCACGAGAGCTTTCAGGGGAAGAATCTGAGGAGGAGCAGCCTTCCCGACGGAGGCGTACAAGGTCATCCTCTAGCACTAGACGGTCGGGTGTTTATGAGTGGCCCGTGGAGTCAGCCGAGCAGCCACAGCAGCAGCCAAAAGAGCCAGAAGAAGCAAAGGAGAAAACATTCTCCGATCAAGGAGAAGAAGAACAGCTAGTTAAGTCAACAGTCTTAGGAGTCCCAGGAGCAGCGGCACCGCCGGCAGAGGCAGGAGTTTTTCATCTGCTTCGACAACTTTTCTCGCCTCAGGCGCCTACTCGTGCAGAGCAAATGAAACCCTTGGCTACTCTTATATGCCAGTGGTTCGTAAGAGACCGATTCGAGGCCAAAACGGAAACCAAAATTATCATTGTACTTGCCTCTGCACAAAAAGTTAGATCTGGAGTACCAGCCAAGTTGCTTCGTCTCGGTGAGATTTCCCATATTCTTTGAGTAGTATTTCAAGGCTTACACATACATACTATATGCCATGGTGTGTGTACGTTTGACAATGCGATGAATATGTTCAGGGAGTTGAATATGCATGCAAATGTATATACTAAGTCCTACACTTCCGTTTCACATTACATGTCCTTGCAGTGCATTCGAACCCATAGACAGTGCTCACAGTGCATTGGAATATAGATGCACGGATTTATATGCATACAATAATGGCATACGGACATGTATTTTTGCTTTTGTGTAGAGGTTCGATTTAATGTTTTGGGCTGTTAGATGGATGCTAGCGTAGAATGGACTTGGCTATCGGTGGAGTTTGCTAATGAAGACACATGTACATCATATATACGTGTGCACGAACAAAAACATGGCTAAACGGTGTGCATTCGTTGTTCGAACTCAGGCCGCAAACGGGAGCCCGAAGCTCCCAGAGCTGACCTGCCTTTGTCACAGGAAGGAGAAGTCCAAGCAAAAACGATGGATTTAAAGCTTTACAGTTTAATAGAACAAGTACATAGTTGTGAAAAGGAGGAGACAAAGCGTCCTGTTGCGTCCTTTTGCGTTGAGGCTTTCGTGAGCTCTCCACAGACGTCCAGCGTGCAGACAGCCAGCCTTGCAACAGGCGCTTCGGGCAAGTGGTTGTTGTGCAAAGGCCCGAAAGAGAAGGTGTCAAAAACAACTAGAGTAATATGGTCACTTGAACCTCTGGTCAAAGAAAAGTCGAAGTCAGCCGCCAGTGCAGGAACCGAGGCAACCGCCCTGCAAGCAAAACTTGTGGAGCTACATGGGAAAGGCGGAATGGAAAGCGCCGCTTTGGACTTCGGTTTGGTACCTCCTCAAGATGCCTGGTGGTTGCCTTATACAGATGAACAGCTGAGAGACATGCTTAGACGCAGTGCTGCACAGGGACGAACACCCAGTAGCAGTAGCAGTGGCAGCAGCAGCAGCAGTGGAAGTGGCAGTGGCAGTGGCAGTGGCAGCAGTCCGTTCATTGTTGGCAACGCGAGTCCCTGGCCACTCAGCATGGGAGCGAAGTCGTTAAGAGATACTAGCATGCTGCTACAGTTACCGTTTCAAGCCAGAAACATCCCCCCACCAAATTCACCATTGCCGAAGGAGTCAGCAGAAACTGTTCAACTCCGAGCAGAGGTGGTAATCCGGGCTATGTGCACGGCCCGAAACTTCTCCTCCGGTCTCCTCGTCACGCATCCACATTTTGCATCGGCATTGCTTGGACTTCCGAAGGTAAAATCAGGAGATATATTTGCAGCCGTGCTGTCGTGCGAGGAAGGCAGGGGACAATTGGCTACACTGGGGGCACCGAGCCCGAGAGTTTCTTACGAAGGAGCCGAAAGGAAATCCTCCTCTTCTTCCGAAATCTCCGACACAGAGGCATAAACAATTCCCAGCAAAGTACTAAAAGCTGTACTACGCAACAGCATAAACGAAGCCAACCACGAAGTGCAGCCAGAAAAATGGCTATCGGAGCTGTGTGTACAGAAGCGTAATAAACACATACATTTATATGTTTTATGCGTGTGTCTGCGCATGTACTTGTATGTATGTGCCAGCATGTGGTGGAAAATTAAATGCAGTGTATTACTGTCTACACGCTTGAATCCGTTTGAATCGCCTTTTCTGGGACTATCGAAGTTCCTACCAAAATTTAGATGAAGATAATAGCATTTTCTGGTTATATTTATTTTTTAGCTTCCAACATATCTTGATATTTCACTCAGTATTTTACTCTATGCACTGCTGTGCTTTTGGTTTAATTCGTTTACAACGGCGTCGTCTTTCCCCAGCCGACCGACAATGGTATGCCTTCTTTAGGCATTCGCAATTTGTCATCAAAGTTCAACCAGAAAATGCAATATTTGGTTTGGTATAAAGGTTTAACGGGGTTGTGTCTACTTCCATTTTAATGTCCAGTAGGGTTGTACTGTAGATTTAAGATTTAAGATTAGCGCCTGAAGGCACACACAACACAGGCCATTAGTAGTTAATTGCAATAACTTCTTCAAGTATTTTGCTTGTGGAATGAGCACATATTCCTGCACACTGCTGCTGCTGCTGGTGAGAAGCCACTCTGCCGAGACATGGCACCTAACAAGCCCACGGCAAGCTGAAGCAAAGCAGGGGGACTGCAGACTCAAGGTTCTTAGGCTCGTGAAGGCCAACCGTTCCAGTATACCCTGCGGTAGCAGCACTATTTGCAAAAGCGGCTCCAACAGCAGCAGTGCTAATCACTTCGACAAACAACCCAAAATCCCGCAAGGCACGGCTCAGCAAGCGGTCACCAGGGGTGGAGCAAGCCTAAGCGGAGCCCGTCTCCCCATCTGCTCCCGGAGGGCCACCACGTCGTCCTGCTGCATTCAGTTACAAGAATGCATTGAATCTATTTGTGTCGTCAGGTCTAAAATGTATAAATGCATTTCTGGCTGCCTTTGCGTTTAGCCAAATTAAGGCGTGAAGCACCATTCTATGTGTTGTAATGTGCAAGCAAAGCCCATGGCGGTGGTACCCTACAATGCCTGTATACATGTATGTAGTCGGTTTATGCATGTATGCATGCATATGTGCAATCATTGGCCCTTTGCTGCACACTCATGCAACGTGTATGCATTCCGTAACTGCATGAGCTAATGGGTGTGTTGAATGCATGTACGCACTGTCGGCTTGCTTGCATACACTGGATTGACTGGTGTATGACCCCTCTTCCGAGAAGCATGGGCTTTGTGCATTTCTGAATGCTGAATCAATGCATCTCTGTTTTGTTTGCATGTGTGCAAGTAATTACATGCGTCTATTTTCTGTCAGTTTGTTAGGCCCCTCATTGTGACAACAGCACCTACGCTGCCGTTGAGTGGACGTCTTCGATTGAGCTGAGCTTAAACGAGAAGTATATTGTAGGTTGCCGTGTAGGGCACGTCTTTTGCTTTCGGCTGTACGGATCGGAAATCGCAACGTGCGTGCATTTGGCTGCCCCTAGCAGGAAGTATCCATGGACCCTACGCCGACTGGGGCGGAAGCGGAAGGAAAGAGGCTGCTGCAGCGCAACAGACTTACAGCGGACTGACAGCCACAAAGTTGCCTTAAACGGTTCTGTTGCAGCTAATGATTCACAAGCTGTACAAGGACACCACCAGCAGCAATGTCATAAACACGGCTCTCACCCTCTCCTGCAGATTCGGCAAGGAACATGAATTGAGAAAGTACACTCGGCTGCACCCTTTGCGTTCGTTTAGTTGCTACAGGGTGTCAGGCGAAGCAGCAGCAGCCTGCTTAGAGCAACAATGGCGTCGGCATCAGACTTGGCATGCATGAATGCTGATTGAAAAAACTTGGCGCAAGGAGCAAGAAGTGACCCTGATTCTGCCGATGTTTGAGCCCACCAATCCACTTCTATTTAGGAGCCGCACTGTATAGCAGCCCGCGAAGAGTATTCCATTGCCATCGCGAATATGATGAGCACTGGATCTAAGCTGAAGAATCACTAATGCAATTGTTTCCCCTCTCACCACAATCATGGCCCATGATGCTCCAACAATGTGGGGTTCCTTTTTTCCATGCAGAGCTGAGCATTTTCGCTTTTACTGGAAGCGCTGCAAGGGAATTCTTCATGAAGCATTCAATCTTCAAACGATAGAGAGAAATAGCTGTTACTAACCCAGTACGTGTCAGGGGGTCGACGCCAACAATACGCGCAACTTGCAACTTTATTGGAACAAGATTGGGTGAGAAGAGAGGACGAGGTGGGTTACATCCAGCTCTTTCAGAACGAACATAAGCACAAGAACGAACGTAAGCACAATAAGTTCGTTGTAAAGGCGTAGGAAACAAGAGATCAAGGGGCATCATGTTGTGTTTGAAGAAGGAAGGAGGGTTTTGCTGCAACCGACCACTCAGCGGACCTAGCGGTGTGGAGGCTGCTGAAGGTAGATGAACGGAGGTTAGTTCGCATCATGGCTGGTGTGAGGGGTCACCTTTGAGCCGGGGTATTGTTGTGTGAGGAGAATGATGTGTGATGGCATGTCGTGTTTGGAGACGTTTGGGTTGAAGAAGTGAGGCGTTCAAGGTCTCTGATGGGACGTCAAGCGTCTCTTGTCTGGCGCGTCGCGTCTCTTTTCGTTTCGAGGACAGTAGACCTTGTGATCGTGGATACTTCACCTGTGCGACGGGGAAGTCTGTTGATTGCAAGGATGTTTGGGAGCAAATTATTGTTCAGGGGTACAGTAGTTCTGCTTTGGGCTTTCCTGATATCCCCTAAAGAGGCTGAGTTGATACTTCACCTGTGCGACGGGGAAGTCTGTTGATTGCAAGGATGTTTGGGAGCAAATTAGTGTTCTGGGGTACAGTAGGTCTGCTTTGGGCTTTCCTGATATCCCCTAAAGAGGCTGAGTTTTGGATAAAGAGCAGGTTGTCGGTGTTGTATTGGTGTGTTCTGCGGAGAGTTAGGAGAGCAAAGCATAGTGCGCTACGAGAGCCCTGTGATGTGTGCTGTGTAAAGGATAGACTACAGGGTTTCTTGGGCGCTAGGCGGACGTG
>NW_013566777.1:0-16725 GCF_000499605.1 Eimeria maxima | reverse complement strand
GGGAGGCATCGCCAACTAGAACTACAGTGGTGTCAAAAAAAAGGTTTATATGAATGCAGAGTAGGAGCGACGTAGTGTGTGCTGTGACCACACAAACAAACGCAAATTAAAGCATATGAAATATGCCTTGAGATATGTTGACTGCAGCTTGATGCCCACACACAGTAGATAGAAGCAAGTCCATCGGAATGCAGACTGCCGCTTCCATCTTGATATAGGGTGTCTATCCAGAGCTAGTGATTATGCAGTCACACCGAGGAAACACGAAGCACGTAAGGGCGATTGATAAGCAATAGCCTGCTGGCCACACGTATGGCCTATATCGCAGCTGCATTCGAATAAAAATGATGAAAAAACGTGAGCAAATGCGTAGAGTGGATATTCACATGAACACCGCAGTTGCCCACAAAGAAACCAAAGAGCGCAGAACAGCAGCTCCCCACCATGCTTCTTGTGTTCGTTTTGTTGTGTGTATTTAACTTCAGCACCTAACCACAAATATATCCACACTGTAGCAAGCAGTATATGCGCTACTGAGAAACGCAAGAACTCTCCGCTTCTGAAGGATATCCAGTCTCCGCAAATACACCCCAGAGACCATGTGGCGGGCTAACATCTAAGACACCAGCGTTGTCTCAGCTGGCGTCGAAGCAAATGCTTCGATAACTTCGTTCGTCCTGTGCCACTGCAACGCAGGCACTAGATGAGGAATCTGGCGACAGACTGCAAATCATCACTTTCGCTACCCATCTTTCTCTCGCGTATGAGCTTCACGCAGTTTTCTCTGCGGTTACGTAGTTCTTCAGGGATCCTCTTGTTCTCATTGTGGTAAAACAGCACAAACGAAAGCACTTCATCTGTAGTCCAAAAAGCGGCCCCCGAGCTTATCAGCTGTTGAAATGCCTCTTCAGCTCCCTCGTTATCTATATGCCTGCTAGGGGAAGACAAGATTGCTAGATTGGTATCGAACACCTCTCCGGAATAAAGGAGGCGTACTGGATGAACTTGCTCAGGAGTTGTGTCCCCATCGATTCCTTGAGCCGCCAGGAAGGGGCGGAACTTTTCATATGCATTTGACAGGCCAGCTTTTAATATTGAATGCTCATTAACCAAACTCTCAAGCAATGGAAGCAACGACCTGGGCACTTTCTGTGAAATTTTTAAGAGTCTAAATATAGTGTCGAATCCACCCAAAAAACTGAAAACTGAACTCAAACCACTTTCAAAATCAAATCCAAAGACACTGTCCAGACTTGAAGCAAAACTAGGGAATGCACCTCCTAGAGGCTTAGCCGCAAGCATTTTTTTAGTTTCTTTAACATACTGAGGAACCGTTACTCCGTCAACATGCGCTTCCTGCTGAAGACTGTGCAGTGACGGTAGCTTAAATGATCGGCCCAAGTCTAGTATTGGCACTGGAGTGTTTGTTGTCTTATACAGCCTCTCAAGGTTTTCCAACATTTTCAATATTTCCACCGCCGAGCCGCAGATTCCCGTCAACAGCAGCAAGTTCAACTTGTACTCGTTACACCCCTGCACATCCGATGGGTCCGGCCGCCGAACTGCACTCATCGCGTATATGTGTTTCTGGTACAGAACGGAGGGGTCAGAGACGCGCTGTTGGCTTCTGCTGTTTTGGGGTGTAAAGTACTTTGCAAAGGCTCCCTTTACAACTAGCGACGATAACTCCCAATGGTTAAAGAATTCTAATGAAGCTTTTTTGAATTCGTCCTCGTAGGGCTTCAGACTTTCAATATACACGGGTGTTTCTAATTCGGGATTCAGGTCTTCAGCAACCTTGGGCTTTTTTCCGTGGGGCTGCAAATCTTCGTCAGACTTGGCTTTTCTCTTGCGGAACGCCAAAACCTCAGCAGACTGGGAAGATTCCTCGCAGGGCTTCTGATCTTCAGCAGACTCTGGTGGTTTTGTTTTGATCTCCAAATCTTCAGCCCACTTGGGAGCCTCCTGTTGGGCCTGAAGAGGTTTAGGAGACTGTAATTTATGCTTGCGGGGCAGCAGATCCTTAGTATTCTTGCGGGGTACCTGGCGGGGCCCAATATTCTTATAAGCCTTGGCCACTTTCCTGTAGGGTTGCATATATCCAACATGCTTGGGTGCTTCCTTCAGAACTTCATCAAATTTGGGCAGCTGTGACGCTGACGCCGGCTCTGCAGGTATATTAGCTGCACGATTTAGGCGCCAAAGGGTTTTTCTTGCAATGGAAAAAATGAGCACGCACAGAAACAATATTGCAAACACCTGAGTGGTAGACAATTCGTTAACAAAACCAATGCTCCACTTATTTCTTCGATGGCTTTCTGTAATGTAGTAGGGGGCTTCGCCAGACGAACCCAGCAGCTCATCTGGATCTCGAAGTTTTTCTACATCTGGAGATAGTGAGGCATCACTGGTCAAATCTATTCCCTCGTTTGCTAGGGTGTAAGACTGAATATTTTCGGCCATTTTCTCCTTTCGTGTTGATAAGACGACTTCCTCCAGTTGCTGTTCGATCTCCTCATGGCTGCTAGATCGACCGCACTGCAGCTGAATGGGAAAAAGGGGGAGTGAGACGTCTCAGAAAAAAAACAGAAAAAACCAGCATCATGTCTGTTACCTGTAGAAAACATACAGAGAAGTACACCGAATGCGGCCTTTTGCAAGCGCTTTAACTCCGCTGGTCTGGCTGGCCTGATGTCGTCGTTAGGGCCTTGGCACGGGGAATGCCATCCCAGCTACAGACCTTCGAGGTCCCAGGACTCCTCAGAAGTATGTATCAATTCACGTAATTCAAAAGTTTGTTTTGCTGTTTATCTTGTTTAAGCTGCAATAACTAGACCGGGGCAGGGGCGCGAAAGGGACACTGGCTACTTGGTTCAATATGCTGCTAGGACGGGGTGCTGCTGTAGCGTTTTCTGCGGGGTATTTGAATGAGCCTTTGACTTAAGCTTCGGCTTCAAGGGAAGCTGAAATCCTTGAACACAGAGTAAAATGTAAAATCAGTGCACGCTGCACATATTAAGTGTTTTTCTACAGCTAATTAACTCGAGGACCAAGCTCAACCCCAGTGTTCCCGTGTAAACCAAATGTGCGGATTCACGTATTATGCACACGTAGCACTTACGGCAGATGCACCTTACACACATCATCGCTAGAAACATTCATTAAAAACTGCTACATCAATGTAGCGGTGAGAGGCCAGAATTAGGAGACATGTTACCGCGCTATTTCTCCTCGCTGTTCGTGTTCTCTAAGCAGCTTTGCTAAACCACCCAGCTAAACGCAGGAGATGCAGAGATGTTTGCACTCTAAATGTTTCAGTGGTTCTTGAGAAATTAATAAGTCTTGTATCTTGACGTTTTAAAAATAAAAATGCCATTAAATGGCGCCGTCGAATTCCTGGGTGAACGCAGAAGGTGTGCCCTTGACTATGGGTAGTAGCCTCTTGCAGGTGTTAAGCACATGCATGCGCGTTTGCCAGTACGTTAGCTGGTTAAGGCTAAGCAAGTGTAAATCAGCTTCCTATAGAGCTCATGCACGCACAACAAGTGGAATTATGGTATGCTTGCCAGAGGGGTTTGTGCGGGAGCAGTAGATGCAACACAAACCCTTGCAGAATATGACTGGGCAACTCATGGAAATACCACTGTAGGTAGAAAGTTTTGAAACAGCCTTGTTGGTTTTCTTTCACTGATGAATGCCCCCCGCTTATATGCAGCTATTACAGCGCTAGATGCTCGTAAACCAATGCCGAGGCCACCGCGCGTCAGGACATAGGCTAGCAGCAGGTGCTCTGTCGTTGAAGCTTACACGCGTTAGAAAATAAAGAGGCTCAAAACTGTCCCAGTTCAGTGCTTTTCCTAGGGGAACAGACTTAGCATTTTTTGCAGTCCCACTGCGCAGTTTGAATTAGGCGACTACCCCTTGCCTCAACCCGAGTTAGAGGGGGCCCTCTGTAGCCTACTTGCACTATCAGACAGTACACTGTGCTGCCAGACACCGCGTTATTAAGGCGGTTCGGGGACAGAGAAATGCTTTTAGGACAAACTAAGACGAAAACGCCAGCAATATACGCAGGCGGCTGAGGCACCTCCAATGCACCCATACCATAGGTGGCGAGGGCAGAAGCTGAGACCTAACCGGCAACATGTGCTGGGCCCATGGCTATTGATTTGCGCATTAATGGATTAAGCATCAAAGAAAACAGGCTAATTAAAGTGGAAGCATTCGCTACTTAAGGGGAACCTTTGCAGAACAGCAGGCACACGACGCTATAGCGATCCAGTCGTGTACGCGAGCAAGTCCGGCAGGTCGGAGGCCCACAGAAGAATCGCTCTCCTTGGAATATATTTCATTTCTATCTTTGCTGCTCATAATCTTTAATGTAAATACACTTTGGGTTCAGAGGCGGTTACGCAGTTTATCGCGCGAGTCGCGGCGGGTTCCAGTGTCACTGCGCGTATAAATCAAGGATGGCATCTGTCGTTCGTTCTATGGGCCGACTGGCCGTGGCTACTTCATATTCCTCAAATGCTGGCGGCTTCAGCTCTTTTATCGCCCCGGCGGCTTTCGCGAGTGTCCGTCTCCCTCACCAGAGCCGCCCCAAGCTGCCTTCCTCTCGGGTAGGCGGTACACCCATAGGAAGCAGAGAATGGCAGGATGTGTGGATGAGCAGTACTGGGACATCCGTCGAAGTCTAAATTCTTGTTCATGCAACGGAATCGGGAAGCAATCGCTCGACTGTGAATCAGTATGCAACCTAGCGAGTTCTGCTGCTGCTGGGCACGGCGCTAAACGGCATGTATCGGCATTTTCCTCCGTTGCTGTATGCAGAACAAAGTTCACATGCCAGTTTAGTCTACACGACATGCTTGACGAGAATTGTAGAGTCTAGCGGGTAATGTGTTTGCATGTGCGTGCATGTATACACAATTCTTGGTTCGAGAGTAGCGAGAGTGGTTGCTGGTATTTTACAGAGGTAGAGCGCCAGCATATCAGCAGGCAGCTGCTGTCTTTACACGTGAAGGGTGCAGTATAAGTGCTATGGTTAAAGTGCATATTATGGGGTTGTTCTCCATACTGGAGGCTACGTGTCTCATGACTCATGCGGATTATGCTAGCAATACTGTATTAATGCGTATCTTGCATCAGGGCCTTTTCAGCATATCTCAGCCGCGGCACGGCATTGTCTGTTTCAAGCTTGCTGACATCGGAGAAGGTGCGCTGCACCCTTGTGTTGATAACAACAGGGCTCTTGGGCTGGGCATTATCAGACATTTTGCTGCCGCTGTCGCTGCTATTCTCATGCAGCGCCTTTCTGCCCTTGCGAATCATTACTTCCCAGGTATTGCATCGGTGGAATTAACAAAATGGTACAAGAAGGAGGGAGACACTGTGGAGGAGGTACGTGAGGCGACTTGAGCAAACAAGCGCATATATATGACCGATGAGAAAGGGACGACAGACGCGTCTGGCCCTTCCTTTTTTGTGGGTTGTAAAGAAAATATCATTTGCCTTTTTACATAAAGCTGGTTAGGCTGGCGATAATGCAGCACCAAAGTAGCAGTAATGCCCTGCTGAGCATCTAATAGAAGCGATGTTGCTTCTGAAACGCAGATGGAAGAAGTATGCGAAGTACAATCAGATAAAGCGGCAGTCGAAATCACCAGTCGTTATTCCGGGAAGATCGTGAAACTGTATGCTCAGGTACGTGTCTGTTGAATGCATTAGGCGACAGAAGGTTTTTCAAATGCCTTTTTTAATGTTCAGTGTTTGGGGTGTTGGGGTTTAGGGTTTCATGTTTATATAGTGCATTGACGGGTTTTGGTGCTCGCTGGCCAAACAGCAACGAAGATGATTTGCACACAGTGCCTGCACAAGTGGCAGATAAAGCTGGAGGGAGGTTCTCTATTAGTGCAAATTATAGAGGGGAAAAAGGGTCTCACGACGCGTGTAGTGGTATGTATCGTCATTATTGACTTCAGGAAGGCGAAACGGTTAAAGTAGGGGGGCCTTTAGTCGACATTGACTCGCCAGATGTCGAAGACACACAGGCACAACAGAGTTCTGCCCCTCCATCTTCTGATTCCGAGCATGCGGCGATTAGTCAACAACAGGAGCAAACGACAGCAGCGCCTTCTAGTAAGGTAAGGATTTGGGTGCGCAGTGGAGCGTGAGTGCACCATTTGCACGCATCCTTTTATCCACAGCTCAGTGTGTTTATGATGCATAATTTATAGGCATACATTCGGAAAGCCACAACGGTTTGCTACGTTTGTCATTACGCCTAGTCCCCCTCACAGGGAAAATCTCTTGTTAATGCCGGCGGATATTTTGACCGTAGTTGTGTTAATTTGCAATCTCTAAAGGCTGGCGGCTTCGTTGTTGCAGCTCATTGCCGCTTGGCTGTAGCGCTGTGAAGAGCGTTTAGTATGTGTTTAGCCGTGGGCTCTCCCTGCCTTGCTGTTTCTAAACTTGTCCAGGTTGAAAGCAATGCTGCTTATTAATCTGTACAGGGAGGAGAGGCCCTGGCGTCTCCCGCTGTGCGCCGACTAGCGAAAGAGAAAGGCGTCGATTTGGATAAGGTGAAGGGCACCGGTGCGCGCGGGGCTATTACAAAAGACGACATTTTGAACTACCTATCTTCCGAAACATCGACTGTATGACTTAAGAAATGGATCACGATAGCAGCCTCATACATGTGTAGCTGCCAACATCCAGGAGGATCCATGCGGTTGCCATTACAGTTCTTGTTTCCAGACGAGAAAAATGTGCCGAGAGTCTCATATGCTGTCTGGTGTGATTGCCTGTCGTTAAGTTAGTAGAATGCAGCGGGGAGGCCCGACAAGAAAACACATGTGACATATCTTCTTAAGGACGAAGCGAGCGATCTGTGATATTGTGCGGCTGCAGGGGACGCAGGGGCATTCAGCAGAGTCGCAGCAGGGGCATTCAGCAGAGTCGCAGCAACCGAAGACCTCGCAGGGACGTCGAGCCGACCGAGAGGTCCAGCTGCAGGGCTTTTCAAAGGCCATGGTCAAGGTGGGAATTTTGGTGCCCCTTTTCCTTGTCTCAGTATCTGCTGCTTCTGTACGGCCTGCTTTTATGCGTGTGCTTATACATATACATCTATATTATGCAGTGCACAGTGTGCTGCGTTGTTCCATATACACAGCGGTTGCAACCGTATATATGTAAGTGCCTTGGGTGCGTCTGGTATTTTTGTCGAATGGAAGCAAATAGAAAGCAGCGGGGAACCAATCAGGCTACGGTGTTGTTAGCGCTGTTGCCACTGCCCAGGCTGGAGAATTGCTTCCGCTGTTGCTGTGTTGGGAGGCCTTAATTTCGTTGTGCTTTTACTTGAACTTGTGCTGTGGTGCGTGGATTTATGCTGGTTTAGTCCATGACAGAATCTTTGAAAGTGCCGCACATGAACATCGGCGACGAGTACGACGTGACGCGCTTGAGCGAAGTTCGCCGTGTGTTGAACGACGAACTGGCTTCCCAAGGTGTCAGGATTTCTCTCACTGCCTTCTTAATAAAAGCGATGAGCATCGCGATGAACGAATACCCCATTGTTAATTCGAAGTTCAACACGCAGACTCAAAACTCGGTGAGGAAGTTAGCAGCACCGTGTCTCGGTGAGGAAGCTAACAACATCTTGTCTATCGTGTTGAGAAGGGCGTTTTAAGGTCCGTGCATTTTTGCCTCAGTACACGGAATTCGGCAGTCATAATGTCAGCGTCGCGATCGATTCACCCGGCGGGTTGGTTGTTCCCTGCGTAAAGAACGTTCAAGATCTGACCATTGTTGAAATTCAGAAAGAACTCATCCGCCTTCAGGGCCTTGTAAGTTAGGAAATGGCGGCAGTTATTGAGCAACGGCAAATAATCAGTTGTACCCATGTACGCAGCATAGAGCAGTAAAGCACCTTTCTGTTTATGTAGCAACATGAAGGGAGACCTTTCATAAAATTGAGAGAACTGTATAGGTACACGGCGTTGTGGGTTGTTCGATTGTGTACATCTATGGTGAACTTTTAGTCTTCATGTCTCCACGTTAACACAAATGTAATGAAGATTCAAACTTCGGCTACGTCTACAGGAAAACGGGTTTGCAGGACAAAGATCGTAAGACGGTTTGTTGTGCGCTTTCGTGCTGTTTCCAGGCAAGGGCAAATCGCCTTTCCCCTTCTGACTTGGCAGGAGGCACAATCGCCTTGTCCAACGTGGGCGTCATTTCAGGTACTGCAGTTGGAGGCGGCTCTGGATGCGACTGAAGTTGGTTATGCTGCTGTGCCACACTGACAGCGTGCCTGAAAGTTGATTGTTCAGGGGTTGGGGTTCACGACGAACACGCGGTTACAACACAAAACTCATCGCCGTTTTCCGGCTCGGTTGATTCAGTTTTGAAATATTTTGTTCTGTTGTGTTGCCATTCAAGGGACATATATTCACCCCTTACTTTTCGACGGTCAAGCAGTGATAGTGGGGGTTGGCCGCGTGCAACAGCTTCCGCGTTTTGTGAGTTGCGAGAACACGGCGGGCGGCGGCAGCAGCACTGCATTGGTATCTCGGGATATAATCAACTGTAGTTTCTCAGCTGACCACCGGCATTGCGACGGCGCCACCATTACGCGATTTAGCAAGAGGTAGGGGCGGAGCTATGTTCAAGGCAGTGCACCCTCTTTTAGACTAATGCATGTTCTGTTTTTGAGGCGGTGACTGCACCGTTGTTGTGTTCGTTTATCCGCATGTGGGTGGCTCAGCATCAAGACGCTTTTGGAGAACCCAGAGCTGATGCTCGTGCACCTGAAGTGATCGAGCGATATAAATCTTTCTTCCACAGCGTGTTACCCTGGTATTCTCGAAGATGAACATCTGGTCCCACGCATACAAGCGCGACACTCTCGCAAGGATGATGCGATGGTTACAGCGAAGCAAAGCCCGCATTCCTGCGGCCACCTGCGGCACCAACCTGGCGCCACCGTCATCACCGAAAAGCACGCGTGCACGTAATGCATGCGCTAACATAATTGATGATAAATCCGTGCATGTATGATCTTCATGCCCGCGTGCGCGTATCGGTGATAAATACATGCCAGCCGCATGCAAACATAGCATGCATACATGCATTCCACCGTTTGATTATCCAGCTCTTCGTCAGCGACACCAGCGTTTCTGGTGGGTCGCATGCTGGACACACACTAATTGTGTCCAGTATGTTAATAACCCGGTCTGTTGAGGCACTTCACTTAAGCATTCTTAATGACTTTGAAATGCAGAAACGTGTGGATACTTCGGACTCAAGCAACCCAGCGCTGCACGCGAACATACGTAGCTTGGCCGATCAGTGAAGAGGGGGGAGTTGGTCATAAGTGTTCTTTACGCACAGGAATTACCGTCTGTGTGTGTGTGGATCTAGCTGGCGGTGCACCTGGAGCTACCATTACATTCTGTAATTATATTTAGTCAATAGCCTTGCGATCAGATTCTCGACGAATGGCGTGAACTGCACGAGGGGAGCTGAGAAGGGTACACCAATTGTAGAAAGCAACTGGCCGCACATTGAAACATTCTACTTTATATTTATTTCCAATGTTGCGTTGCCCTCCTAGGACGCAGAATTTCACCCGCACACGCAGCACACCTACAACGCCAACATGTGGTACCACCGTGTGCAATGTAGCTGCTGACTCGAGTTCCAGGAATCCGTCAGAAGGGGTAGGTTCCTTGTTGCTTCCTCTAAGAATATGCGAACAGTTACACGAATTAAATGCTTCTCACTTGTACTTCTTAATTTGTATAGCCTTTAAAAGGGACCTTGCAGTAATGGGAGAGGAATCAAAAAGCAGCGGCCTGTAGACACGCCGTGGTACCTGGGCGGGGCGTCCGTCCGTACGCGGTGAGGTAATGTTTATCAGCAAAACTACGGAATGAAATTCGACTCGATCCCCACATTAGTGGTTCATCATCATTTAATATCTTATTATTGGATAAAATGCGCGTATTGTAGCTGTTTAGAACTGAGAACACACAGTGAGGCCGCCGGTGCAGTGGGGCATCGGGGCCTAGCGCGGTTCAAGGGCTGTTGTGGGTTGACTGAGCCCAGTCAACCCTATCCTGGAGGTGTAAATTCATCTGACTGGGCATGAAACAGTCAGGAAATCTTTCCCATTTTCGTGGCAAATCACGAGATGAGCCCTCACCAAATGGTTGCCTCTCTTGCACGTGCCATGCCAGTGGTTCTGGTCCGGTTCCGAGCTGTTTTCTCCTCGTCTTCGCTTGTTTAGGTACATTTTCCCCGATTTCTGTCACTTTTCACATTATATTAATTAATTTTGGCAATCATATTACATAAGACCATGCAGCGCGTGAGTGCCCATGGCCATCCAGCAGGCCGCACTGGATTATCCGCCTCCCTCCATTCGACTGCCGCCCCTACCTCGGGGTTTTTTGGGCCCAATGCTCAACCGCAGTCGCGTGGAGGCCTTGTCATGGTGCAGGGAGCTCCCACAGGGGTCCCTGTAGTGGCATCTATGGGTCAGGGACCCCCAACAATGCATGCAGATGCCTTCTCCGAACGCCCAGCAACGGCAAGATCTGCAAGTGGGAGCTTGAGGACCAGTGTGAACGCGAATGCGATTACAAGCGGCCCACCTACAGCAGCAGCAACCATAACAACGGCGGAAACTCCAAGGCTACCTCAGAGTGCCCCTCTGGCGATGCCGGTGGCTGTGCTGCCGCAGCGGGTTCCTTCTAGACGGGGAGAGGTACCGATAGCCCCCCGGGAAGAAGTGGGAGCCCTTCTGCCGGAATTTCAGTTTACCGACAGGCCCTCGTGGCTGCGGCGTGCGCTGGTTATCCTTATTATGGCATGTGTCTCCCCCTCTCTTCTTAAGGAGGATCCTTTTCCTCCTCTCAGGCAGATTATCTCGAGACAAGCCCCTTTTCGCGGAGGCGGCTAGTCGAGCAAATGACAAAATGTATAAACACGAGCTCCTGTGGGGATTCTCCGAAGTCTTCGCATGAATGGGTGGAAGAAAGCGCTTGACTGGCCTCCTGCAGTCCAACACTGTGACTACGTATGCTCCGGTGTACGCACACGTGTATACGCCTACAAGTAAATGAGATATAATGCATATTTTTGCTTGGCCCAAGTGGGGGGTTAGATGCTGTGTTGCACAATTCGCCAGGACAATCATTCTGCGCATATGGTGTGTACGCAGATCTGACGGTACATGCATATGTACAGATGAGTATACATCGAAATGCGTGCATTCACTTTTCGAATATATCTATGTTCAAAAGTAGCAGTTGGCGGGCCTGTACACATATTGGGCGCTTTTTTGCATAGAGTCAACCTGCACATTGCATCAGCCTTTCGGGTGATTGTCGCCCCAAGGCCAAGTAAGCAGTGGGAGGGAGGACCCGCGGGAGCCCTTTGCTTTCGAGGGACCCTTACGGGGGTTCGACGCTGCTGAACTGACTTTTTGCGTAAAAGAAGATGGTGATACTTGTGTTCCCACTGTCCTCGTTCTGCTGCTGACAAACCAACAACGGGAGGTGATTCGCAGTCAAACAACTGCATGCGAAGGGATGCTTAGATGATGTTAAGTGCATTGACACGCCGTCGCAGCTTCTGTTTCTGCCCTTGCTGCTGCTCCATCGACTGTTTATCAACAGTCAACGCCACAGCAGCCGCAACAATGGCAGCCGCAATTATAGCAGCAACAACAGCAGCAGCGGGTGCAGCACAGACCGAATGAGGAGCTGCGCTGCAGCATTATGGTGATGGACGACTGCGCTGCAACCCGAGGGGGCGGCAGAGGCCCAGGGTTTTGAGGGGCCTTTTTACTGCTGGTGCTGTTGTTGCTGCCGCTGGAAGGTTCGTTTTCGTTGATGATGTTGACAGCGATGTATCTTTGCTAGCCCTACTCGCGGACCGGAATTCAGCAAAGAGCGCATGGTGTTTCTTGCTGCAGCTGTTGTTGCTGCTGTTGCTGCATCTGCTTTCGTGCTGCTGCTCGCGTCTCTCCAGCTCCTGCATGACGGCAGAGAGCCCCTTCTTGCGGACGCTTTCAGGGATCGACTGTCTTGGGGTTGCTGTGGGATTCTTGTATACCACGCGGCCTCCTCCCTGCCTTCCCCACTCGCTGTGGGCACCCCCGCGACGTCGGGCCCCCCCGCATGGGCCCCTCCAGGGGCTAGCTCCATCTGCATCTGGGTATTCTTGCCTTTCGATTTCTAGAGTAGCCAAGGGCGCATCTGCTGTATCTTCCCAGGACCCGTGGCGTACTGAAGGAGCAGCAGCAACCGTTGCCTCCATCTTGCTGAGGAGGACGGAGCGGCGAAGGGCTGCTGCCGGGTTGCTGCAGTTGTCGCAGCAGCGTACAGCCCCTGCTGCAGCCGCAGCAGGGACTATAGGCTGCTGAGACGTACCAGTAGCAGCTGCGTTGTAGGCTTCGCCAAATTGCTGCAGCAGGTACTTCCTCCTGCAGTCAACCAGCCGGCAGTAAGACAGGCATGCCTTTAGCTTTTGCAGCAGTCGTTCTTGCTGCTCTGCTGTTTCTCTCTTGAGCTGTTGTAGGTCCTTCGCGGGGCGACCGGCAGCAGCAGCAGCCGCTGCTGCTTTCAGCTGCTGCTCCCGCTGCTGCTGCAGCACAAACTGTAACAACTTGTAGTCCGATGGGGAAAAGTACAAAATGCTCCGAGCAGCTAGGCCGTCTCGTCCGGCTCTTCCTGACTCTTGGTAGAAAGCTGTACAGACACCGTACCGAACCCTAGCAGCCTCAACCTCCTAGTGAGTCTTATTATTCTCACCCACCTATAACGTCTTAAATCTTAAGCCCTCGACAAGTGGGTTCTAAAGGCATAGATAGATACAGTTAACTGGTTTTTGCATCGTCTCGGGTTTAGGCTTGGATAACTTGCCTTCTATAGTTTTGGTCATGGAGAAGTGTACGACGAAGCGGACGTGGGGGTTGTCGACTCCGAGGCCAAAGGCGACGGTGGCAACCAAAACCCTGAACCCTAAGCCCTCAGACCAACGACTCTGAAGGATTTTGCGGCTCTTCTCCGGGAGACCCGCGTGGTAAGCAGCAGAAGATATACCATGGCGGTTTAAGTAGGCGGCCAGCTGAGCACACAATGCACAAAAATGACGGCAAAAACACTATCTGCAACGAACGACCTACACAATAATACAAAACAGAAGCAACTAGGAAAACACAGACACCTGGGAATCACAAATATATATAAAGACAAAGACTAAAAGAACAGCGGAAAAAAGCAAGAAATGGAAAGAAGCAGGCGAGAAGAGACAATGGGTGTACACCACACAGCAGACACAGTACGCAGCAAACATAGGCAGAGAGGCAAAGGCTAATGGAGAGGGAGACGCAAAGGCAAAGAGGGACGGAGACAGTGGGGAATCCGAAGGAGGGGAAACTGCACGGTTGTGGGTTGGCGTATTTATAGATGGTTTAGGGCTTGGTGGTTGTGTGTTGGAGCCTTACGGCATCGCAATCTGTCTTTTTGAGACAATAGACAATGCCGAGGTCGTCTTTGTGGTTTGTTTTGATTTCCTGTGCAAGGTCTGCTGCAGCTAACTCCGTCTCTTCTTCTCTGTCCATACACCCAAACGCTGCCTCCTCCCCCACCTCCCCCTGCGGCAGCCCCTTAAGCCTCACTTCATAATAAATGTTTGGCCTTTGGAAAGGAGAGCAACAAAACGAAAGAGAACAAAATAGGGCAAACCAAGCAAAAAGGGAACACAGAGCGGTACAACATACAACTGACAAAAGCGGGAGAAAGGGAACATGTCAAACGCACAGCATAACCATACCACACAACGAACCCCAGAAGCACATGAAGGAAAGAAGAAAACATCCGGAAAATAACAACACCGAACCAAATGGAAGAAAGAAGGCTACGAGCACAAAACGACAACAGCAGTAAACAACAATAAAAACAAGTGCCGGTAAATGCACAAAAGGTAATAAATAGAGAGACAACGGCAGGGGGGAAAGGAGGAAAACTACACAGGCAGAGACCCACCTGTTGAAGGACAAACGAACAAGAGTAGGATCCTTTAGCTCCAAGCTGCTACAGATGTCTCTCTGTACAGCTGTTGTTGCTGTTGCCGTACAAGCCAACACCGGCGTGTGCGGCAGCAAACGCCGCAGCAAACCCAAACGCCTGGTAGTAGCAGCAGCGGCAGCATCCACACGCAGGCTACCATAAAACACAACATGCGGGAAAGCAGCAGTAGTTGCAAGAGCAGCAGCAACAACATTCGAAGCACCAGACGTAGCAGCAACAGGAGCAGCTTGCCTGTAGCTGGCTCTGAAGTCATGTCCCCAAGAGGAAATGCAGTGCGCCTCGTCGACAGCCACGAGTGCCACGCCAGCACCCCCTTCAGCTCCCTGCTGTTGCTGCTGCTTCTGTTGCTGATGCTGCTGGCTCTGCCCATTCTTTTGTAATTTCTGCAGCTCCAGCTGCCGCAACACATCCTGGAAGGAGGACGTAGCAATTTGCTCAGGTGTAACAAATAAAAATTTTATGGGACCCGTTGTCTGTTGCTGCTGTTGCTGCTGCTGTTGCTGTTGTTGCTGCTGCTGCTGTTGTTGCTGCTGATGTTGCTTGGGGTTGAGGAGACTGGCGATGATTTCTTGTCTTTGTTTTGGGCTTAGGGTAGAATTCAAACAAAACGCCGACAGACCCCGGGCGCGCAGACGCCGAAGCTGCAGCAGCAAAAAACACTTTTTGGTCGTTGCTGCTGCCGTAGGAGGCTAGAACTGCATGATGGTGCTGCTGCTCTTTTATTCCCCATTTTCTGTCTCGGCCGCTGTTGGACGGTTTCTGCTTTCTGCCATTCTATTTGGCTATTTCTGATTTTCTAACCCCTACAGCAAACCCTAAGCCCTTAACGCTAAACCCTGACCTGGTCCTCAATAAGGGCGATGAGCGGCGAGACAATCAGCACGATCCCCTCCAAAAGCAACCCCGGCAGCATATATGTTAAAGACTTTCCTCCCCCTGTGTCCCAGCAAACAAGCATCCAAAGTGCTAGGGTTGAGGGTCTGATGTTAAGGGTAAAGAGTTTGGGGTTTAGGGTTCACGCGACAAAAGCAGCGTCATATCCTCTTCCTGCTGAAGAGGCTACAGGCTCCCTCTGCATCAAAGCCCTGTCCTTAACCCAAAACACAAGACCGTATAGGTCAAACCTTAAACGCTAAACACTAGACTGACCCGTTGGCATTATAACGAGGGCATCTTTCCCCCTTAGCACCGCCCGCACGGCTTGTTCCTGCCCTTCTCTAAATTCTGTAAACCCCCAAACTCTCTTTAGGGTGGCTCGAAGAGGGCACAACGGCAAAGAGTCTTCCTCTCCTTCATCTTCTACATCTACTACCACTGGGAATCCTTCATGGGCTGCAGCAGCAGCAGTACCAGTAGCAGCAGCAGCACCCGAAGCTGCTGCTCTTGCTGCTGCCGGTGCTCCTGCTGCTGCTTGAGAGGCGCGAGACTCAGCTGCGCTGGTAGCTGCTTTGTTTGTAGGCCCTTTACCAGCAGCAATATCTAATGCCGCTTTCGATACTGCTGCAGCCTTGCTGTTGCTCATGCTGCTGCCTGCTGTTGCTGCTGCTCCACAGGGAGCAGCAGCTACAGCAGTCGAAGACGGCAATTCAGGAGCTTTGGTGCTCACTTCGGTTGAACTGAAGCCAGAGGCATTCAAAGTCGAAGCCGGGGCAAAGGGACTCTTGGACTTGAGCAGCAAAGTATTGCGGCTGCTGCTGCTGCTGTTGCTGCTGCTGGCAGGAAGGAGGTCAGTTCCCTTAGGCTGCAGCGTTGACTTCAACAGCGCGCACTTCTTCTGCTTCTTCAAGGGAGGCGGCCCAGTAGAGGCTAGGATCCCGTCAGTGGTGGACTCCATTTTCTGTTGCACCTGTTGCTTTTACGGCAGTAGCATGCAATGCGCCGCTTTGCTGCAGCTGATCATGCTGCTGCAGCAAAACTAGCAGCTTCCGCTGCACCTTGTGCAGCTTCTGCTGCACTTGCAGCAGCTGCTGCTGCACCTGCAGCAGCTGTATGGATCTCCGTGTCTCTCACCGCGTACAACAGAAAGACGTGTGAATAGGTTCGTATTGAAAGGGGCCCCCCGGGCTGCAGCACAGCTGCGGCGGCTGTTTGTTTGCGTTACCCTCGGAGTTGCGTCAGCCAATTAATAATTTAAAACAGTTGTTTCATTATTGATGCAAAAGAAAGGGGGAAGGAAGATGGTGTGCACCGCCGGGGCCGACGTCGTGAGGCCCCCCAGGGGCCCCTCCAAGCGGTGGTCGTTGTCTGTCTGTTATATCCTCTGTTTCCATTGCATTAAAATAAATTATCATTAAAAGTATGTTTTATTAAGGGCATTAAGCATATTAGAATGTAATATTTATGTTATATTTTTTCCGTTATTTCGGGTTTTTGAGGTTTTCCTACAGGTTGAAGCGATCCTTCTGAAGTGAAACAAACACACTCACTGTTAACAAATTCAGTAATTAAAGCACTTTAGTACTAGCGCCAATGAAAAATTTGTATTTGTGAATGCACGAAGACAACTGCTTTCGTACTGTGAAGTATTGTTTTTATGGGTGCAAACAACATTTGTTATTTTGCATATACATCACCAGCGGAGACTATATATATATATATATATATATATTGTTTCCACCAGGAGAGA
>NW_013566776.1:7500-12500 GCF_000499605.1 Eimeria maxima | reverse complement strand
AGCAGCAGCAGCAGCAGCAGCAGCAACAGCAGCAGCAGCAGCAGCAGCAGCAGGAGAAACAGCAGCAGCAGCAGGAGGAGAAGCAGCAGCAGACTATTCACGATGACGTATTCTTTTGTTGCTGCGCTCTCCTTCATCACCAGACTCTATTCTATACCGCAAACAGCTGCTGCTGCTGCTGCTGCTGCTGCAGTAGGTGGTGCTGCTGCTGCTGCAGTTGCTGCTGCAGTTGCTGCTGTTGCTCATATAGGGGAGGCTATAACGTTTGTCAGTAATTTGCATGCGCTGCTCCCCATTATCTATTGCTGTATCCTCCCCTTGCTGCTGCTGCTGCAGCTCTTGCTGCTGCTGCTGCTGCTGCTGCTGCTGCTGCTGCTCTTCTTGCGAGGCCCTATAGGAGAGAATATCTTCTTCCTCCTCCTCTGATCTTCTTGCCTGCCTTAAGAAATAAGATGCTAACGCTACCCATGCTGCATCCTTTGGGGCCCCACACGTGCTGCTGCTGCTGCTGCTGCTGCTGCTGCTGCTGTTGCTGCTGCTGCTGTCTTGTTGATTATTGTCTTCTATATGGAGACCATCTCCTTCTGTATCTGCTGCTGTATTAGAGACACTTATCTGTGTCTCTCCTTCTGCTTCTGCTGCTGCTGCTGCTGCTTCTCCTTCTCCTTTTCCTGCTGCTGCTGCTTCTCCTTCTTTTGCTGCTGCTGCTGCTGCTGCTGTTTGTTTTTCTTGTGCCTTACGCCTACCAGCAGCAGCAGCAGCAGCAGCAGCAGCACCTCTCCCTCTTCTTCTTCTTCCTCTTGTACTTCTTGGTGAACCCTTCTTACTACCACCACCACCATCAGCAGCAGCAGCAGCAGCAGCAGCAGCAGCAGCAGCAGCAGCAGGAGTAGACTGGCGCAGCAAATCTCTTAGACGAGGAGACTTCCTCTTTTGCTGCTGTTTGTCTCTTTTTAATAAGATTAATTTGCTGCTGCGTCTTCTTTGCTGCTGCTGCTGCTGCTCAAGCATTTCTTCGATCTCTTTTTCGTCAATTGTTGCTGTTGTTGTTGCTGCTGCTGCTGCTTTTGTTGCATCTGTTGTATTGTTACCTGTTGCTGCTGCTGCAGCAATTGCTGCTGTAGCAGCAGCAGCAGCAGCAGATGCAGCAGCAGATGCAGCACATGCAGCAGCAGCAGCAGTCTCCTTTTTATAATCTTTTTCTTCCTCATCTGTATCCACCAACTCTTCTGCCATAGATATACCCCATTCTCCCCCTCCCCTTCCTGCTGCTGCTGCTGCTGCTGTTGCTGCTGCACCTTTCCTCCCACCCCTATTATCCTTAGGAGCAGCAGGAGCAGCAGCAGCAGCAGCAGCAGGAGGAGGAGGAGCAGCAGGAGGAAGAAGAGACAATCTGAATTTTTTTCTTGCTGCATAGAGACAATGCTCAATATGTTGTTGAGTAAGATGTGGTGCAGCAGCAGCAGCAGCAGCAGGAGGAAGCAACTCCCTAGCTAATTGCATGCATGCATAAGGAGATTCAAGACATAATCTAATTGCATGCGGAGATAAATAAAAATGTTTAGATATAAATTTATATATAATAGGGGATAATTTATAATAATTATCTCCTTTTTTTTTCCTTATATATATACATAATTTATTATGTCTTCTTTTTCTTATATTTATTATTACTTCCTTATTTATATATAAATATAATTTTATGCATGCAGGGCAGCAACAATGACCTACTACCCTCATCTTATTTATTCTATCTATTCTTCTACGTGCGTATGCAGCAGCATGCAGATCTAATACACTTCCTCCTCCTCCTCCTGCTGCTGCTCCTGCTGCTGCTCCTGCTGCTGCTGATTCCGGTGCTCCTCCTGCTCCTGCTGCTGTTGTTGGTATTGTTGCTGTTGTTGCTGCTGTTGTTGGTTGTGCGGTTGGAGATGGTAGCTGCTGCTGCTGCTGCTGCTGCTGGGGTCCTGCTGCTGCTGCTGCTGCTGCTGCTGCTGCTGTTGCTGCTGGTGAGTATATATTTTTTTGTTGTTCTCTTTTTTTTGCTCTTTGTATTCTTTCTTGTTGTTGTCTTTTATTACGTTCTTCTTTTGTCTCCTTTATTGTCTCCTTTTCTTCTTCTTCCTCCTCTTCCTCCTCCTCTTCCTCCTCTTCTTCTTCTTCCTCCTCCTCCTCCTCCTCCTCTGTCTCCTTTTCTGTCTCCTTTTCTGTCTCCTCTGTTTCTGCTTCTGATTCTGTATCCAATTTCCTACCAGCAGCAGCAGCAGCAGCAGCAGCAGGGACAATCTGCTGCTGCTGCTGCTGCAGCTGCAGCAATTCAGGTATATTACTGTTGCTGCTATTCTTGCTATTACTCTTGCTGCTGTTACTGCTGCTGCTGCTGCTGCTGCTGCTGCTGCTGCTGCTGCTGCTATTCTTGTTGCTGCTGCATCCTTGTAATTTAATAGATCTAATAGTAATTAGTTGCTGCAGTTGTGCAGCAATTGCTGCTGCTTCTTCCTCTATTTGCTGCAGAGGTATTAATCCTTTTTTTTTTCTTCTTTTTTTTTTTTCTTCTTTTTTTTCTTCTTTTTTTTTTTCTTTATCTCCTTTTTCTTTTTCTTTTTCTTTTTCTTTTTCTTCTTCTTTTCTTCTTCTTCTTTCTTCTTTTTCTTTTTCTTTTTCTTCTTCTTTTTCTTTTTTTTCTTTTTCTTCTTTTTTTTTTCTGTCTTTTATTCTTCTTCTTATTTTTTGTAAACTTTCTTGTAAACAAAATATACTTTTCTCTATATCACGTAAATTGCTGCTGCTGCTTATTAGTCCTCCTCCTGCTGCTCCTGCTGCTGCTGCTGCTGCTGCTGCTGCTGCTGCTGCTGCTGTTGTTGTTGTTGTTGTTGTTTTTCTTGTTGTTGTTGTTGCTGCTGCTGCTGCAGGAGAAGAAGAAGAAGAAGAAGGATCATTCCTTGTTATATCCATCAATTGTCCCCCATCATTACTCTCTCCTCCTGCTGCTGCTGCTGTTCCTGCAGCAGCAGCAGCAGCAGCAGCAGCAGCAGCAGCAGCAGCAGCAGGAGCAGGAGGAGCTCCTTCCTGTAAGAATCTTTGGCAATATTTTCTATAAGAAACAAAATCTTGAGGATTTCTATAATTCTTACATCTATAAGTAAGTGTATATACAGGTATATTAGGGTTTGCTGCTGCTGCTGCTGCTGCTGCTGCTGCTGCTGTTCCTGCTGCTGCTGCTGCTGCTCCTGATGCTCCTGGTGATATATTCCTTCTTACTCCCTTCCTTGGCTGCTTAGGCTTATGTGTCCTTACTAATACAAAGAAAAATTCTCCTTTTGCCTTCTGCTCCTCCATCCATTCACGTGCTGCCTCCATTGATGGAAAATGTAACTGTATATATATACATACAAACCCTAAACCCTAAACCCTAAACCCTAAACCCTAAACCCTAAACCCTAAACCCTAATTTTTAAATTTTAAAATTTTTATTTTATTTATTAATATGTAGTATTAATAATGTTATATATTAATATTTATTATTATTTACTACTTATTACTTCTATTAGGGTTTAGGGTTTAGGGTTTAGGGTTTAGGGTTTAAGGGATGTAGGTAATAATACCTCATCAGGGAGACCATCATCTTCTTCGTCTAATGCATCAGGGTCTTCCTCCATTGCTGCTGCTGCTGCTGCTGCTACTGCTTGTATTGCTGCTTCTCTTGCTGCATCTGTTGGTGTTGCTGCTGCTGCTTCTTCTGCTGCTGGAGCTGCTGGAGCTGCTGCTCCTACGGGAGATCCTGATGCTGCTAGCATTTTTCTTGCTGCTGCTGCTGCTGCTGCTGCTGCTCCTTCTCGCTGTGGTGATGCTGCAGTTGCTACTGCTGCTGCTGCTGCTGCTGTCGCGCTTGCTGCAGCAGCAGCAGCAGCAAGAAAGACAACTCGCGTGGGGTTTGTGCGGGGATCGCTACTGTAACAGGCTGTTCGTAAACCCTAAACCCTAAACCCTAAACCCTTAACAAAGATAAACAAATAAAAAGGCCTAGTAAGTCCGGCAGCTGTACTATTTTGCCTGTCGAGGCCCCTGCACCACTAGGGTTTAGGGTTTAGGGTTTGGGGTTTAGGGTTTACACTCTACGACGGGTCGACAACAAATTAAATTAAAAAAATCCAACATATACGCAGTCTAAAACTCAAATTTAGGGTTTAGGGTTTGGGGTTTAGGGTTTAGGGTTTGGGGTTTCGTGGTATCGATTAACTCCCGATGGCACCCAGCGCATGCGCGAGCCAGCAGGCACTTTCAGACCCTAAACCCTAAACCCTAAACCCTAAACCCTAGAGGATAAATTTTAACACAGATCTCTAATATATAAACACTAAACCCTAAACCCTAAACCCTAAACACTAACCTACTATTTGCCAAGTGGCTCTTCTGATGCTCCTGCTGCTGGGGGGCCCTTCGTTACTCTCGAGGGCCCCCGTTGTTTTACCCAAACCCTAAACCCTAAACCCTAAACCCTAAAAGCTTCAGCAAAAATCCTAAACCCTAAACCCTGCAAGAAGGCGAATAAAGTTTTTGGAGGTGTAGGGTTTAGGGGCCCTATTTCTGCTGCAGCTGTTTAATCCCTCAAGCACTCCTCTGCTGCTGCTGCTGCTGCAGCAGCAGCAGCAGCAGCAGCAGCAAACGCAGCAACGACAAATGCAATAAGATCTGCAGCAGCAGCAGCAGCAGCCCACAACTCCCTTCAATACCCAGAAATACCTATAGCTCCCTTATGGTAGGGGCCCTCTGCAGCAAACCCTCGAGGGGCCCCCTTGAGGGGCCCCCCACCAGACCCAACCCTTCAGAGGGTTTCTCATGGGGTCCCCGTGAAGTAGCCTGGGGTCCCTCTTCGCCGAACGCATCTGGGGGCCCCTCAAGGGGCCCCTCCGAGGGCCCCTCATCGTTCAACACCTCTGGGGGCCCCTCTCCATTCGACCCATCAGAGGGGCCCCTTGGGGGCCCCACGGGGGGCCCCT
>NW_013566776.1:0-2500 GCF_000499605.1 Eimeria maxima | reverse complement strand
GTGGCTGCGATTTGCTGCTGCGCTGCTGCAGCAGCAGCAGATGGTGCTGCTGCAGCAGCTGCTGCTGCCAAAGCAGCAAGAGCTGCAGCATTACCTCTCCCTGTCTCTTTTGTCATGGCAGCAGCTATGTGCCCTCCTTCCTGCTGCTGCTAAACCTTTTGTCTCTTTCATTCCCCTCAAGCAGCAGCAGCAGCAGCAACAGCAGCAGCAGCAGCAGCAGCAACAGAAGCAGGAACAATACAAGAAGCTGCAACTGCAGCAACTGCAGCAGCAGCAACTGCAGCAGCAGCAACAGCAACAGCAGCAGATTGCAGAAACCCTTCCTCTTTGTGGTGCAGACCTATCATGGGAGTCATTGCTGCTGCCTCTGCAGCAACAGTTGCTGCTGCAGCCCCAACAGCAACAGCAACAGCAGCAGCAGCAGCAGCAGCAGCAGCAGCAGGTATCGTTCTCTGTTGCTGCTCTTCATCTACGACGACTTCGTTTTGCTCTTCCTGATCTTCCGCCACAAGAATTTATCCCCGCATTATCTGTCCAGGTCAGCAGCAGCAGCAGCAGCAGCAGCAGCAGCAGCAACAGCAGCAACAGCGGCAGCAGCAGCAGCAACAGCAGGAACAGCAGCAGCAGAAACAGCAACGGTAGCAGCAACAACAGTGGTGGTAGCAAACACGGCTGTCTCTTGTTGCTTTCTCTCTGTTTGTCTATACACATTATCCTTTGTTGTTGTTGCTGCGGCTGTAAATGTATATCGTGTATAGAGGGGCGTCGGGTGTCTGTACACCTCATTAAGAATAAAGGAGAGCAGCAGCAAATAACAATTGCATTTATTCTTTATGTTAATTATATACAAGAAATTGTAATTATTATTTATCCTGCTGCTGCTGTTGCTGCTGCTGCTGCTGCTGCTGCTGCTGCTGTTACTGTTGCTGCTGCTGCTGCTGGCGGTGATGGTGCTGCTGGTGCTGCTGTTGCTGTTGCTACTGCTGTTGTTGTTAATAATGTTGCATATGTTGCTGCTGGTAGCGGTAGAGTTGCTGCTGCAGTTGCTGCTGCTGCTCCTGTTGCTGCTGCTGCTGCTGTTGCTGCTGCTGCTGCTGCTGCTGTTGCTGCTGTTGCTGCAGCAAGAGTATATTTGCTGTTTGTTGTGTTACAGGCATTGGCGTTAATTCCTTCAACAGCAGCAAATCAAAAAATTCTCAATAAATGCAACACCGTCATACTCAGGTTAGGGTTTAGGGTTTAGGGTTTGAGGAGCTAGGGTTTAGGGTTTAGGGTTCGGTTGTCTTGTTTTTTTTGTTGGGATTTTGTATGTCCTTCCCTTTGCTTTCCTTAGCACAAACCCTAAACCCTAAACCCTAAACCCTAATTTTGTTGTTTGCTGCTGCAGCGAGGGTTTACGTTTTGCCCCTCAGCCTCCTCTTTGTCGTCCCTTGGGTACCTCGCAGACAAAGCAGCTAGCAGCAGCAGAGACAGCAGCAGCAGCAGCAGCAGCAGCAGATGCTGCTGCTGATGCTATAGCTCAAGCAGGAGGTGTTGTACTTTGGTGTGGTCACAGCAGCAACAGCAGCAGCAGCAGCAGCAGCAGCAGCAGCAGCAGCAGCAGCAACAGCAGCAAATGGGAACCCCCTGATGGCATTTATCCTTGGTGTCTGCTTCCTGCTCTTAGTCGCTGCACTTCTGCTGCTCCCCTTGAGCCCGGCAACGCAGCAGCAGCAGCAACCGCAGCAGCAACCGCAGCAGCAGCAGCAACCGCAGCAGCAGCAGCATGGCCAACTGAGGACGACACTGGCAGGGCTATAAAGAAGCAGCGTGCAGCAGCAGATGCAGCAGCAACAGGTACAGCAGCAGCAAAAGCAGCAGCAGCAGCAAAAGCAGCAGCAGCAGCAGATGCAGCAGCAGCAACAGAAAGTTTAGGGATATATGAAGCAGCAGCAGTAATGGGTGTTGCTGATACATCTGCTGCTGCAGTTGTATCTGCTGCTGCTGCTGCTGCAGCAACAGCAGCAGCTGCTGCTGCTGCCTTACCATCTCTTGAGCTATGCAGCCGCAGCAGCAAAACCCCTTTCCGTGGTTCTTCCTATCTCTCCCTCCGCAGCAGCAGCAGCAGCAGCAGCAGCAACAGCAGCAGCAGCAGCAGCAGCAGCAGCATCCGCTGGGGACGGAGGCAGACTACTCGTCATAACTTGCAAAGATTTGCAGCAAAAATTCGTGCTGATGGTACGCATGCAAGAAATGAATAAATAAATAAATAAATAAATAAAATAAATGAATAAATAAATTATTTTATTTATTTATTTATTTATTTATTTATTTATTTAAATTAATTAAATAAAATTAATTGAGGGGGGAAAGGAATAAAGAAGAAAAAAAAAAAAAGAATTAAAAAAGAATTAATTAATTATATAATTAATAAATAGCAATAAATAAATACTATTTATTAATAAATAAACCCTAAACCCTAAACCCTAAACCCTAAACCCTAAGGGTTTAGGGTTTACCC
>NW_013566775.1:12500-16400 GCF_000499605.1 Eimeria maxima | reverse complement strand
TCCCTCCCCTCCCTCCCTCCCTCCCTTATTAACTAATAAAATAAATAAATAAAATAAATAAATAAATAAATAAATAGAATAAACATACGGATAAATATAATAATGTTGCCATCCTGGTGTCTGCTGTACATGCAAAACATTTAATAAAAATTCTTCGCTTAATAAATGTACTCCTTTTCTTCTTATTTCTTCCCTAAATAAATCATATTGCTGCATGCATGCATGCATCCATACAAAAAGCCCCATTGCATGCATGCATCCATACTTACATGCATGCATACATACATGCAGGGAACAGAGCATGTTTTTATTGCAGCATGCATGTAATTAACAGCAGCATACACACGTACACACATGCATGCATGCATGCATGCAATATATTTATTGTTGTTCTTTTCTTGTTCTTACCTTTTTAGTTAATGTTATATACCTACAAACAACAACAAACAGCAAATAATATATACATTAATTATATACATATGCATATACATATACATATACATATACATATACGTATATATACGAATTACGTGTATATATACGAATCACGTATACTTACTTATACTCATAGTCCCCTACATCATACTTTATTGAGTGTGATTCTCTATATGTTCTATTAAACTAAATAAATAAATAAATAAATAAATAAATAAATAAATAAATAAATAAATAAATAAATAAATAAATAAATACTTATTTATACTCTTACTCCCCTACGTCATACTTAATAGAGTGTGATTCTCTGTATGTTCCTAACTAACTAAATAAATAAATAAATAAATAAATAAATAAATAAATAAATAAATAATTACTTACTTGTATTCGTACTCCCCTACATCATACTTAATAGAATGTGATTCCCTATATGTTCCTAAATAAATAAATAAATATAAATAAATAAATAAATATAATTAGTTACTTACTTATACTCGTAGTCCCCTACGTCATACTTAATAGAGTGTGACTCCCTATAAGTTCCATCATATAAATAAATAAATAAATAAATAAATAAATAAATAAATATAAATACTTACTTATATTCGTACTCCCCTACGTCATACTTTATTGAATGTGATTCCCTGTATGTTCCTAACTAAATAAATAAATATAAATAAATAAATAAATAAATATAATTACTTACTTATACTCATAGTCCCCTACATCATACTTTATTGAATGTGATTCCCTGTATGTTCCTTGTTGTGTTTTATTAGATGAGAAAGAATGATCTTGTAATCTATACTCCCAATTTAATGGATCCATTATATCTTTTCTTCCTCTTATTCTTGCCATACTTTTTTTTATTTATTTATTTATTTATTTATTTTATTTATTTTATTTATTTATTTTATTTATTTTATTTATTATATATATAATTATTTACTAATTTATTCTATATATTTATTCATATTTATGACAAAAACATAACACATACAGAAAAAAAAAAAACATATACATATAATATGTATATATACACGTATATATATGTATATTATTATCTATACATATATATACATATATATATATGTATATACATGTATATGTATATATATATAGAGAGAGAAAGAGTTCGAGAGCTAAATAGGATAAAAATATGACAAAAAATGCATTTATATAAATATTTATTTATTTATTTATTTATTTATTTATTTTATTTATTTATTTATTTATTTATTTAAATAGGATAAGGTGCAGTGACACCTGAATACTGACGGCGCGGTGTATCTATCTATATATACATATATATAGGCAAGGTGTCTATATAATAATTGCTGTTTCTTTTATTCTTTTTATATAATATAAATAATTAAATTATTTATTTTTATTTATTTATTATTAATTAATTAATTATAATTTATATAAATAAAAAAAGAAGAAAAAAAGAGGAAAAAAGACATAAAATACTTCTTGCTCCTTTTCTTTATTAGTAGTAATGCTGTTATAGGTAATAAATATATATTTATTATTATATATATATATAATTATATTTATATTATTTATTTATTATATTTAATTTATATATTCTTTTTATTTATTTTATTTAATTAAATAAATAAATAAATAAATAAATATTCTTTGCTGGTCATGCAGGAGGTGACCAATGGACCACTCCTCCCTATCTAAGAGGATTTATTATTTATTAATAATAATAAGCAAATATAATTATTAATTAATTAATTAATTAATTAATTAATAGTAGCTTACTAGATAGACAGCAGCAGATACAGCTAGCTAGGTCAGTAGCTACCTAGCTAGCTAGCTAGCCACTTAGCGGGCCTACAGGGGTGTGCTAAGCTCTCTAAGACCTCAGCTAGCTAGCTAGCTAGCTAGCTAGCTAGCTAGCTAGCCACGCCAATTCCCTCTAACCCTCTAGCTAGCTAGCTAGGTACTCTGGTCCTATAGCCAACAGCTAGCTGCTGCAGTAGCCCCACAGGTAAGCATATTCCCTCCCTAGCTAGCCACCTTAGCTAGCTAGCCACGCTAGCTAGCTAGCCATGCTAAGGACAGCAACTAGTTATTAAGAATAGGAGTCTATTGTCTCTTCCTTTAATACTAATAAATAAATAAATAAATAAATAAATAAATAAATAAATAAATAAATAAATAATAAATAAAAAGAAGATAAATAAAAAAAAAGTCTCCCTCTTATTAAATAAACAAAAAAATAATTAATTGTCTCCTCTTTTCTTAGGAAAGAAATCTGTTAATAGAAGAGGAGGTGAGGATACACCCCGTTGTCTCCTTTTGTCTCCTTTATTATTAATTAATAATTGTCTCCTTTTTTCTTCTTTATTATTATTATTTATTAATTGTCTCCTTTTTTTCTTATTATTGTCTCCTATACAGCAGGAGACAACAGAAGAAGAGGGACACTGTCTCCTTATTTGTCCCTTTATTAAGGAGACACTTTCTTCTCCCTCTAACGAGACACTCCTGCCGACCGTGGTGGGCCCCAAAGGGGGCCCCCTGGGGGGCCCCCCACGGTCCTCAGGTGGGCCCCCAGTACCCTCAGGGAGGGGCGACTCTTCTAAGGAATCGTCAGAGCAAATACTAATAACATCTACTGCTGCTTCTCCCTGAGCTCCCCTGCTGCTGCTGCTGCTGCTGCTACTGCTGCTGCTACTGCTACTGCTATTACTACTGCTGCTGCTGCTGCTGCTGCTGCTGCTGCTGCCTCTGCTACTAGGACGCTCTGGGGAGACAGTTGGTGAAGAGGAGACACTTACGGGTGTCTCTGTCTCCTCAATAACGTGCAGCATCTGTTGCTGCTGCTGCTGCTGCCTTCGCTGCTGCTGCTTGTGCACATTACGATTGTTGAGGAAGGCATCAATGGTGCCAGCTGCAGCAGCAGGAGCAGCAGCAGCTGCAGCAGCAGCAGCAGCAGCAGCAGCAGCAGCAGGAGGCAAGTTTCTATGGGTTGCGAAGTCTGCAAAGGTAAGACTAATTATTTGTATATTATATAAAGGAGATATAAATAATGTGTCTCCTTTTATGTCTCCTTTATATAATATATTGTCTCCTTTTATGTCTCCTCTATATATAACACTTTCTTCTTTATTCTCTCCTTTATTGTCTCCTTTATTGTCTCCTTTTTTGTCTCCTTTTTTGTCTCCTTTTTTGTCTCCTTTTTTGTCTCCTTTTTTGTCTCCTTTTGTGTCTCCTTGTATTGCTTTCTTAAATAGATGAAGAGACACCTCAGATAAGGCAAACAATAGTGTCTCTTTTGCTGATCCTGCTGCTGCTGCTGCTGCTGTTGCTGCTCCTGCTGCTGCTGTTGCTGTTGCTGTTGCTGTCTCCTCAGGTGTCTCCTTTTTACTTAGCAAAAGAGCAGGGGACAAGACATTACTTTTTTTATTTATTTTTTCTTCTTCTTTTGCTACTTGGATAAGGAGACACCTT
>NW_013566775.1:2500-7500 GCF_000499605.1 Eimeria maxima | reverse complement strand
ATAAGTGCAGCATATAACCCCTTTTCTTGTTTGTCTCCCTTTTCCCTTTGCTATAATATATTTATTATATAAAAAGGAGATAATAAATAAAAGTAGTAGTTTATGATTTATCCCTATCTACATGGGTAATTTTAAGAGAATGTTGTTGTGTAATCTTGAATCCTTGTAATGCATGCAGGGCTTTTTCTGCATAATTTTTATTAATAAAATCAATAAATGCAACTCCTCTTCCTTTTATATATTTTATATTAATAAATCCTTTATATTCATTAAATAATACCTCTATACTATTCTTATTCATATCTGTAGGTATATCCTCAACAAATAATGTTGCTCCTCCCTCTATACCTGCTGGTAATGCCTCCTGTATACACATATATATACATATATATATATACATATATATATATATATATACATATATATACCTACATATATATATACATATATATACATATATATACATATATGCATATATACATATATACATATATACATATATACATATATACATATATACATATATACATATATACATATATATGCATATATACATATATACATATATACATATATACACACATACATATATACGTATATACATATACATATACATATACATATACATATACATATACATATACATATACATATACATATACATATATACTTTTGTATACGTATACATATACGTATACGTATTTATATGTATATTTTATGTTTATTTGTGCTTATTTGTTGTCTATAAAAGGGAGACGTACGTATAAACATATATATACATATATATACATGTATATGTTTATATATACATGTATATATATACGTATAAATACATATACAAAAGGAGACACATGTACATATATATATACATACACGTATACATATACATACATATACACACACAAAGAAGGAGACGCATGTATACATATATACATATATACATATATATACATATATATACTATACATATACATATATAAATATATAAAAATATAAATGAGTATAATGAGTAATAAGTATATGTATATATATCCCTGTGGTGCTGCTTTTGCTGCATTAGCTGCTGCAGTTGCTGCTGCAGTTGCTGCTGCATTAGCTGCTGCAGTTGCTGCTGCATTTGCTGCTTACCTTAGTAATAGTTGGTTGTACTCTTGGTGTATTAGGCTTTCTTATCTTATATTGATTAATATATTGTAAATAAGCATCACTCTTATTATATGCATACTGTATACGCAAACATTTACCCAAAAATATTTTTCCTTGTAATCCTTTTAGGGCAGAAGAAGAAGAATTTATATCATTAAATACAACAAAACATATTCCTCTTTTTTTTTTATTTATATTTATATCTAATATTATACCATAACTTATACATAATTCATATATACATGCACGTAAATCTTTCTTGTTTATTTTATCATCTATATTACTTATATATAATGTTGTATTAGGTACTATATCTACTGTATTTCTTGTTGGGGCCCCTCTTGTTGTTCTTGTTGTTGTTGTTGGGGGGGGAGGAGGAGGAGGGGGGGCCCCTGTTGTTCCTCCTCCTGTTTGTGTACTTGATGGGGCCCCAGGACGAGGGGGGGCCCCTGCTGAGGAAGAAGAAGTACTATTTTGTTGTGTTGCCATGACGAGGGGCAGGAGGAGGACGGGAAGAAAAAGGAAGCAGAAAAAGGGGAAAATATATGTATTTTATGATTATATATACATATATTTATTAATAATATCTAAATATATACAAATATACAAATATATATGTATTTATTCATGTATTTAATGCACATATATATATATAAGGAAAAAAAGAGGAAAAAAAAGATGTACAATAGGCAGCAGCAGCAAGAAATGCTGCCCTTATTTGCCTCTCTTTCTTGTCTATTCTTTTATTTATTTATAAAAAAGAATTAAAAAAAGAAAAATAAACAAATAAAACTCCTAAATTCATCCATTTATTCATAAATTCATCTTGCATGCATCAATATACATGCATGCAGCTCTTACCTCCTCGAGCAGCCCCGCCGCCCCTCTCGCGCTCGTCGCTGCTGCTGCTCTTGCTGCTCCTGCTGCTGCTGCTCTTCCTCCTGCTGCTGCTGCTGCTGCTGCTGCGTGTGCAGCAATCTGCTCTTGTTAAATAAACATTTTCTTTTAATTATAAATATAATAGTACCAATAAATAGAAAGTATTTATTATATAGCTTTATTCATTGCTGCCGCTGCTGCCGCTGCTGCCGCTGCTGCTGCTGCTGCTGCTGCTGCTGCTGCAGCATTGCTCTGTACAGTACATTAATTGATCCATTTGTATTTGTTTGTCCGTGTATTTCTTTTATTTTATTCTTCTTATAATAAATAAAGAATAATATTTATAATAAAAAGAAAAGAAATATATTTAATTATTTATTTCCTTATATTTATACTATTTCTTGTTAATAATTGTATACTATCTGTGCACGATTATGTATTTTATTCATTTATTTAGTTAAATTATTTATTATTTTTCTTTTTTTTATTTATTTTTATCTTATAAACAAACAAATACAATTAAATATTGTTTATTAAGTTGCTGCATGCAGCAACAAAAAGGAAGAAAAACTTCCCCGTGCATGCATGCACAAGAACAACAAAACATTAATATAATAAAAAATAAATAATAAATAATAAATAATACTAAATAATAATTAATAATTAATAATAAATAATAAATAAATAATAATAATAAAGAGAAGAAATAAATAAACTACTTATTTTCCCCTTTCCTCCTCTCCACTAGGACTGGTTATATATTCCTCTTACTTCTCTTGTTGCATCATTTGCTGCTGCTGCTGCTGCTGCTGGCGATGCTCGTGCTGCTGCTGCTGCTTATTTATATAATTATATTCTTATCCTGTATACTTCTTGCTGCAGCAGCTGCTGCAGCTGCTGCTGCTGTCATTAGAGGAGAACAGGAAAAATATTTATTTATTTAATTATGTTGAAGATAAGAAGAACAGCAGCAAATAATATATATTAAATATAGTTATTCTGTTGCTGCTGCTGTTGCTGCTGCTGCTGTTGCTGCTGCTGCTGCTGCTGCTGTTCGTAGTTTCCTGCTTTTTGCATGCATGCGCCTATTCAGCAGCAGCAGCAGCCGTCTGTTTATTTCTTTGTTTTTGCCGTCAATTTAATTAAACAAATAATTAAATATATAAACAATTATATATATTATACATATTATTTATTTATTATATATTATATATATAATATATAATATATAATATATATATGTATATATAAGAGTATAAATACAAATAAATTATAAAAAAAGAAGGAAGGAGAAAAGAGAAGAAAAAAAAAAAGAAATAAATTCTTAGTACTTTATGCCAAGTATTTATTTATAAAGAAAATATATAATTAATAATAATAATAATATTTATTATTATTATTATTAGTAATAATAATTACTATTATTTATTTAATTAATTAATTAATAATAATTATAATTAGTAATTATTATTAGCGCATGCAAGAAAAAAAGTTACACAAATTAACCAACATAAGAAACTAACACATTATTTACGCATGCATGCATGCATGCATGCATGCATAATCCCTCTGCATGCATGCATGCATGCATGCATATTCCCTCTGCATGCATGCATGCATATTCCCTCTGCATGCATGCATGCATGCACGCGTATTCCCTCTGCATGCATGCACGCATGCATATATGGTAAGAAAGGTCTTGTTGCATATATTTATATTCTTCCCCTTGTTCTTCTTTTCCTTTTTTTTCCTCCTTTCTTTCTTTATTAATAAATCTAATTCTTATTAATTAATTAATTAATAAATTAATTAATAAACAAATTAATTATTAACTTGTTCTTCTTCCTCTTCTCCTCCTTCCTCTTTTTTTTTTCTTTATTAATTTAGTTGTTATTATTAACTAATTAATTAAATTAATTAGTAAATTGTTCGTCCTCCTCTTCTTTTTCCTTCCTCCCTTTCCTAATTAATTTCCTAATAAATAAATAAATAAATAAATAAATAAATAAATAAATAAATAGGAATTAATTAGTAAAATGTTCCTCCTCTTCCTCTTCCTCCTTCCTTTCTTTTTTTATTAATTTAATAATATTAAGTAATTGTTTTTGCCAAGAAAAAAGAGAACGAGTAACAGGACCTAATCGTAGATTAAAATCCCCATATAATTCTTTATTGAATCCAGGTCCTTCTTCTTGCTGCTGCTGCTGCTGCTGCTCCTGCTGCTGCTGCTCCTGCTGCTGCTGTTTATGGGTATCTGCCTTATCTAGGGTTACTAGACATAGAGCTCTGCCGTCTGCTGCTCTCTTTTGTATATCTACTCGTAATCCTTTTAGTACTTGTGTTGCTTCTCCTATTACTGATTGAGGTAAATATCTATCTTCTGCTGCTGCTGCTGCTGCTGCTCCTGCTGCTTCTCCTATTGCTGCTGCTGCTGCATCTATTGCATTCAAATCCTTCTCTACTGCTGATCTATCAGGAGCACCTATTATACATAAACACAACAAAAGAAAACAAAGAAAAAACAAATAAATAAATTAAATAAACAAATATATTAATATATCCAGATACACACAAAAAAGGATTATTAATAACTATTACAGTTCATATATATCCCTTCTTTCTTACAACTACTACGACTCCTACTGCTGCTGCTGCTGCTGCTGCTGCTGCTGTGTATTGCTTACCTGTGTTATAAATATACGCCTTAATAGGTATAGCAAGATTAGAGAATTGTTTTTTAATATTTCCTATTTCTTCTCTTAATAAAAGAATTAAATCGCATGCTTTGCCGTATCCTCCTTGTGGCTGCGGTGGCTGTTCTTCTAATTGTTGCCACGGTGTACATACAGGTCCACCCATAGAATCCGGTACTCTATTTCCTCCTAATGGAACAGGTTGACTCTCTACAGAACTCATTATTATTAAGTAAATTAAAAAAAGGAAGGAAAAAATGAGAAAAAAGAAGGAAAAAAGAA
>NW_013566774.1:0-16703 GCF_000499605.1 Eimeria maxima | reverse complement strand
TGTCCTTTGCTATATCAAGCCGTCACCCTTCCAAGAAAACGCTCGTCCTGTGACGTGAGCGTACAACACCTCTTTGGACAACGCCATGGGGAGACAGTGTCTAATAGTGGAAATATTAGTTTAGGGATGTGCTTGTTGAGCAGTGCTACAAGCGTACACCGCGAATAATCCCCTGAATAGGCAAGATAAAGCAAGAAATGTTTTGTTGCTTGGAATCAAAGCTACTATACTACTTCCACCACTAGGGAACAGGACAACATTTGGAGATGAAATGAGCTGTGTCTGTTAAATTGCTTCAGTGCACAGATGTGGCACAAGGTGCAGGAAAGCTACAAGCTCAAGCCAAAACTGGAGGCTCACAGTGGGACAAGAATCTAAGTTCGGCCCTTAAAATCTTACAGAGAAGTCATAGAAAGCACCCAGAGTGAAACAGACTGTAGATTCCGCTGTTCAGCGACTATTTTGTACTGAATGGTCTCGTAGGCAGTGATCAAGAATTCGTGGACGCGGTCAATGCTGTGCGTGGGGCCGACGGTTTGAACCTTGAGAAATTCACTCCTCCAAAGGACAAAATGAGATTGAGATTGAAGAAATCAAGAACCCCCTCCACCCCTTATGAGGACGCGCTGTATAACGTGACATGCGCCCAGATAGAGGAGGCATCAATAGACCCAAAAGTGAGTTTTTACTCGAAAGGAAACTAATCTCACTGGTAACGGCTAACTCCTTATCCAATCACATTGAACAAATATCCGGAAAGTAGACTCCCACCCACACCACAAGCAGAGCAAGGGACCATTGTACTTCAAAGCCACGTTAGCTATGCCACACTCAAAAGCTGCAAGAAGCAGGGGAGAGTGGCTGGTGGGTGTTGGTGAACTCCATGAGCAGGTTGAAGACCACTACACTCTCATCTACGCTGTCAAAGACGACGCTCCCCCAACAGCAGCAGAAGCTGTAGACTTCTGGAAAACTGGCTATAATGAGCTAGGGTCAGCTCCCACCCCTACTAGCACAGGGCAAGCCCAAAACGAAGACCATCATGAACTTGTTCGTATAGCCGATTTAATTCAAGACGGTGTTAAATCATGAAGGACAGCACAACAATAAGAACTGTAATTTGCGCTGCTGCATGCGGAGAGCCACTGTTGGTGCACCTCTGTGCACCAAGGAACTCCCTGTCCTCAAAGAGCTCCCCTGTTGGGAAAGTCCGTGATGTTTGTCACTGCCTGCAGCCCCGACGTCCCGCCAGCCTTCAAGGCGAAGGTCGAGATGCGTGCTGAAACAGCTGATGGCGAAATCTACTACGACAACGCAGTGGCTGGTTTTGTCTCTCTTATGGTTGATGCCGCACGCGAGATGAGGTGCTATAACGCTACGGGATGCTCAAAGGCAGCGGTTATCTGCTTCCTTTCGGCGCCCACCTTGGTTGAAGGCGAAAAGCCTATCAGGTGGGCTTTGAAGCTCGGCAGGGAAACTCTATAAGACAGAAACACTTATGTTTCTGCTTGTAACCATTTGATGCCGTATATGCAAACTCACCTCAACGCAATATATGGCTTCTGGCGATTTGCTGTTATGCTCCTTGGTGTGCCGGCCTGTTGCCTAGCGTGTGTCGCCGACTCTATTCATGAGAAAGCTTCTTCTCTAGAGGTGCCTGTACCACAACCACCCGCATTGTGCCCCAGAAAAAACTAATAGGTGGGAACCCCGAACGAGCAGGAAACAGCGACTGCAATCACGATCACAAACGCCGGTGTTACGGAACGGTGGGACTTTGTGTATGTGCAGTGCCACTACATGGCAAAAGATTTTGACCCTCGATAGCAACGACAATTACGACAAGAGTATGAAGTTCGTAAAACTCCGTAAGGAGAAGCTACAGAGACTACCGCTTACAGCATATCTACGTGTGGCAGCCAGCATTACTGCATCAAATGAAGGCCAGCATTGTCATCGTCTTGTGACGATGACAAATGCTGGCTGCTACACGTAGAGATATTCCGTAAAGAAGTGGAGCTTCAACCGGATGTTTGTGAGCTCTGGGCTCTAAGAAAGGTATTCACAACCTGAAGGTAAACAGCGACAAACCACTGCTAAGAAGCAACCGTGCTTTTCGCCACTGTCAATTGTGCCCTGTCAGAGGAAACGGAGAACTGTCTCACAGAAATCAATGAGTTCCGCACCCAGGACGGCCTCGGCCTTAACGCCTTCGTTGCTAAGACATCGAGTTCGACCGATTCTGGTGCCGATGGGGTCACCACTAGGGCATCCGAGGCGTTAGAGATGTTAACGTGCGACGCCCTCAAGTCTGGAAATGCCCCCTTCTTGGTGAGACCAAGGACACCCCTTTTCCTAGTTGTTTGGCCACGTGAAGTGCCTTGGAATTCCCACAAAACTCCCGCAGAACACGAGAGCACCTAATAGCATCATATAGTAAATTGTGATATGATTACTTGCCCTCATGGTGGGTCCTTATGCGCTTTGCTCTCAGTCTACCCTCACAAAACGCAGCCTAATGTACTACTCTGGCTCTAGCACATGCTCTGACGCCGTCACCGAATGGAAGAAGGGCTATGACAAGTTCAAGTAGGGTTAAGTACCGAACATTTCGAGCAGCTCCTTTCCAATTAACACAGGCCTCCTTCGACAGCGCATGGCGTGAAGCCAATTGAGACGTTTCCATAACCGTATTCTCAAACTAAAGAGAGTATCCCGTGTGTGAAGCAACGCTTTTGTGTCTCTTCAGAGACCTCACAATTCCTCCAGCGTACACTTCAAGCGAAACAATGTACAAGACGGGAGCAGCCACAAATTTTATCTCGCTTGTCAGCGAGGGAAAAGAGACCGCAGCCACGTGCTACAGAGTCGACGGTTGCACGGATCCAGGCTTGGTTTGCGTGTTGGAGCCTGCCGTCTTCGAGGATGGCAAATCGCCCATCACGTCAGTATTCTCATTTCCTGCAGGAGCTATACCGTCTATGAGCCCTCTATTAAAGTGTCTTCGCATTTGGATGCTTATCATTTATCTACTATATATTATAAAATCGCTCTTGCAGAACCACCCATGCTGCCATGTCAACGGAGCCAGTGCAATGCCAGATCATGAATTCTCATATAGACTCCCAGTGGAAGTCGCAAGAGCACGTTTTCGGTAGCCGTAATCGACAGTGTTGTTTTTTGTGTTTGTGTTCAGTGAGGCCACCTGGCAGAAAGTTACCACGACCTTCAGTAATGGAGCTAGCGCTACCTCCGTCTATGGTGCTCTTCTGAGCAGCGTGTTGGTCGTTGTCGCTCTGTTTGCATTCATCTTCTAAATGCCTCCAATACGGAGCTGAGTTGAGCAGCCACAAACCCAAACGGTTTGGGCTGTAAGACGCTTGTTAGAGCGTGTTGGAATCGTGTGCCGGCCCATTTATTCCAAATAGTTTTAAACTCGGGCAAATTTTCAAATGGGTACAGGTTTAGTGATGCGCCATCCACTGATCACTCCAATCTAGGCAATTTTACTATGTCACCTACAGTGAGGACATAGTGTTTAGCAGGAGTTTATCGCAGCTGTACGGGATTTTAGCCAAGATTTCTTTCTTTCTGGTTAATAAGAGCGGCTCATGTGCTGAACAGGCAGACATGCTGCCTGCTATTGCGAAGTTTCACCTTGAATGCGCTTCGATCTTTCCGCTTGAGCAGGAAATCCTAAACCCTGACACTGGTAGAAGGAGTTTGTCGCATGCGTAGCTGATGGTAACGCTGAACAGCCACCCGAGTGAAATGCAGCGCGTTCTCTCCTGCAGCTGAAAACTATTGATGTGCACGTAAACGGCTTGGTACAGTAAGGTTAACAATGAGAGACCCTAGCCGTGAGCATTTATTGCAGCTGCGTGCCAGTGCAGTAAGGACCCAGGCTCCCGTGCAGTGTTCATCCAGCAATTGCCACTTGGCCATCTGCATTGAAGCACTTCACCTCGGACTCTAGTTTCTTTTCGGTGGTCTCACTTCGTTCCCGCGAGGCTTAGGATGGAACAACTAACGGCGAAGTGTCGTCAGGGGCTTTCCATTTAGATTCGACGAGATGAAGGGACCCTATACACCAAAACCGCAAGCTTTTTCAACGTGAGCTGCATTTCTTGAGCGCGCACGTAAAAGGACGTACATGCGGCGTTAGCAAAGAGAAGATATGGTAGTAATTTCACAGAACATTTTGGCTATGTCTATGGGGCATTGTATGTTTGAGTTAGCGCGACAGGGTACTGCAACGACAGCTGGAGCACGTGCATTTCTTTGGCGCACAAGGATGTGATGCCAGTTACAACAAATACTGATACCAAACGGTGTAATTTCTGCATGAAAGACCGTGTTCATGCTTTTCCGCCTAATGTTTGCTCCCTTTTATTCCAGCCATGCACCATACATGTATCTGCATGCTGCCAGTAGTCTTTGACATATCCTGGCTGGGGAGTAAGAGTTTCCTCTCTATACTGACATGCCACATGAACGCCTAAGGGCAATAAAAGACAGGCAGAACCCAATGCTCATAGACGTGGGCCTTAGAGACGAATTCAAAGATTTTGTGTACAGCGAATAAGAACGCTGCCTCAACCAAGGTACTGTGCGTTAAACAGTGCAACAACACAAGCTGGCATGAGGAGTGTCGGCAATCTACCATGCATTTTGTAAATTGGCAGATTGCCGTTTCCTTTGCGGTCCTGTCACAGCGTTGTTTGAAATCCTACGAGGACGAAGTGAATCATTCTTGCTAACCAATATATACAACCCAGGCGGCTGTATATATTGATGCCTTCAAAATGTGTATTGCAGTGACAGCATCTGCTTCTTAAAAATTGGCAGTCGGTACCTTTTCCCTATATTGCTGCCAGCATTGCTGGTCTCAAGGCTGAATTACTAACTGCAAGGGTAAATTTCCACCTAGGCCTTATGCATTGACTTCGCTCAAAAGGTAGTATATGCGCAAGCACCCAACCCTCTGGCTCTATATCCCCTAAGAATTTTTAACTGGCGGGTTTTCATGAAGGGCTCCAATACTGCCTAGTCTGTACCTTGGCACACGTACGGTGTTCGATACAGGATATGGATGCATATTCCCACACGCATCACACGCACCTAGACCTAAGTGTCCCCGAATTTGATCGAAAAAGTACACGGGAGTTAAAATACGTGTGGACAGACGGAACTGAATTGCACGAATTCAAGGAAATAACCTTGACATAAGAACTATCCGAGTGGAGTCGAATAAAAGTACTTCTGGTTTCGCTGGAAAACCTAAGCGGACAGCCTGCGTTAACGCGGTTTCCTAGTGCAACTGTGTGGACTGGCTCAATATCTGGCATCCGCAACAATGGAAGTTAGGGCAAAGGCACAGACCTTGTTTTGCATTATTAATTTGGGTCCCTAAGTATCCAAACAATACCAGTGAGGTCCAAATGCCAGGAATAAACGCCACAGTGCACCTCGCACTGTGTCCAGCAACACTTGTATCCTTATCGGAAAAGAGCAGTTGAGCCAGCGTTCCATAAAGGAGCGAGTACGTTCGTCGACAGAGTAGCGGCGTTACAAATTGCGACGGAGAAATGCTTGCTGTCTGTCCTGATGGCCTTCGGAAGGCGACTGTTCAAGGGATTCGTTCCAGCTAACACCGGATGAGCAACTCGAATGGCGGAAATGAGGGAGGTGATGTCATAGGTATTCCATAACGGCGTCCCCCCAGAGGATCCCTAGCCGCCTAGACGCTTCCTGTATTGCATCGAACGCAGTCCAGGAGCAGGTCCAAAGTTTATCCCTGCAAGGAAGCCACCAGCCAACATTCAGAAGGTATAAGAGCTCTGACCAGTTAAACTGCAACACCAGGGCACCGTTAACCATCTCATTTGGAAACAATTTTCTTGCATTACCCACAGGGACCCAAATTTCGCCGGCGGCAACTGTATGTAGCGGAGTAATGACAGCACAATTACCGTTAGCCTTGAGGGAACAGGCGGGCAAGCGAAACGCAATACCACTACTCCTGTGCGACCCTACCTACACTCAGCACAAATTCACCAGGCGATTCCTTTATGAGGAATGCACTTGTAGAACAACACTGCGTCCTTCGGCTCTCTTGTCTCTGGTGTACCTGAAGTACACCGAAACACCGACGGGAAGTTGGAGCTGGCAGTTGAAAGCTGTTCCCTTGTCTCCAATGCCACCGACGGTTAAACGCCGCATGCGGCAGCGAGACCACGCAGCAACCCCAAGCAAAAGACAAAGTCAATGGACCTTCAGAAGCCGCCTTTGACCCTGGCAACATGGTTTAAGTGGATTTGTGAGCTCCTTGAAATGCGACGGACGCGGAGGGGGAAGGAAAGTTTGCTGTTGTTTACAGGGCGGCGATGTTGGGTGGCATGCTCACGGTACTCCTATGAATGCGCTACAATGACACTATTGGCTATTCTCTCAAATGGCTTAAAGAGTTGCCCAACGTTCCCCGAACTCGCCAAACACACAGACAGGCAGCCTGGAATTGCAAAAGCAGCAGGTGGAGGAAATTGAGAAGATCTAGCAGCGTCTGTACGGACCCGTAAACGTCAGCTATGCAAAGAGATCAATCGAGCCAACCCCCATGCCTACAACTAGAGCAGCACCAGCAGGAGATGTTTTCACGTGCTCAATGATCCCTACTTCCCCCCAATATTTATTTTGGTGAAGCTAAAATAACAAGAAAAGTAAAATTCAGCAAAGGTAAGCATACAGAGGACTCCAATAGGTCCCCACAGGCTGCTGGTGGTGGTTGCATAGGACAAGCGAAGCTCGCGGCATACACTCGAGACACTAACATGAACATTATCATTCTAATGCAAAAAAGTAATTAAAAATAAATGATAAAAATAAAGCGGAAAACATTTGCTTTAGTCGAACTCGCCAGCCTCCTTCGCCGATAAGCCAATAACTGCAACAGCAGCAACAGCAGCGGATCTGGGCCGCAGTGGTTAACCAGCCTTCGCATGCACGCGCACAGAAGCAAATGCTCTCTTCTCCTCGTCTTCTCCAACTCTCCTTTGAAGTGAAACTTTTTTTCTTCTTATTCTCTGAAATATACCCCTGTAGTTGTACTGACCCCTACATAGCCGGTCGCCCACTTAGCATTAGCAGCAGCCGCAGCAGCTAGCCGCAGGCACCGAGCAACAGGTCTTCTTCAGACCTGCAGAATTGTCCGAAGCAGCATGACATCTATAATGTAGTGTACGTACAATGGAGGCTGTTTTATGCAATTAAGGTGTAGTGGTTCGTGGGTAAGAGAGCAAAATATGATGACGAAGAGGGGCTATACTGCCTGCCGCTTTTAATACATCCGTTGTCACCATAGTGCATATGCGCTGCGGCGCAGTCGCCGCCGCCAGAGTAAGGCCGTTGGTAGACGTTCAGGCTAGAATACCTTATTTTTTTTATTTTTCTATCATATTAAAGCATAAACTTTAACGATAGTAGACTGTTGCGTATCATACAGTAGCCCCACTAGAATTAGTGTTGCATTCGTTGGCGAATTGGGTCACTGGGCTTCACCGCAGCGAACACGGAATAGGTTTTAAGCTATGGAGGGAAGTAAGCATTAGAAAAAAAGGATTTGGACCGAATAATTCTAATTCAACTGGCGTCCTAATACTAATGAGTTAAATATTATGGAATTTAGCACACCTACACTCTGCCGGTGCGGCGGTCCACAGGCAACAGAAGCCGCCGTGCGGGCCCGGAGTCGGCGCCAGGCGGGTGCGTCGGCTTCCCGCCCGTTTAGGAGTGCAAACTTTCGGATATTTTCAGAAAATACAATATCTGTCTGTATTAACAAGTAATTTTCTTCTTTCCAGAGATGAAAACGCTCTGCTCTTGGGCTGCCCTTGCGGTGGCAACCGCCATTGCTCGCGGGAGCTTTGCGGATGCCATCGCTCTGGGCAAAAATTCCCTCCACGCTTTTCGCCAACAAGCATCTAAGCTGACCGCGATAAGTGGGTGAAACCAAACGCTGGAAAACTGTCGTTGACACGTTTGTATGGCCCAAACAGCCGCAGACACCCGCACGGGACATGACATTTCACGAGTACAAGCAACCGCCGTTCAAAAAAGTCCATTGCACAGCAGATCACTTAGGGGTCAAATTCAATAAGGATGAGGAATAGCTTTAGCGAGGGTTGACAATACTGCGGTTACATCTCTGCAGGTGGCGACCAGCACTGCACCGAAGAAATTAATGCATGGAGGAAGCAAGTGGATCCTAATGCAAAAGCGTACAAACCCTATACCAGTGGAAACCCAACGAATGATCTTAGCACTTTCTTTACCACTAATGAATGCTCTGTTCTCAAAAGCGGGGACTTCACACACATTATTGTAGGTCCAGCGGTATTTGTTGAAGTACATAGCACTCGTTTACCGCAAAACAATAAAGAGTGAATTCGAGAGAGCTGGAGTGGCTTTCTGCAGGATGATACTACATCCGGAAAAACATTTGTCTTTTCTGCCTCACGGCCAGATAATTTTTTGCGCGACGAAATGACCTGCGAGGAAGCCCTTGAACAATGGAAAACAGGTTTTGACGACTTCGAGTGCGTGCACCGAAAGAACCGCAGTCTCGCACGTCTCCTGAGCCCTCGCACAGGGCTGGCTCTATCCCAAGAGGTCACGTCAGGCCATATCTTCTGCGTGTCATTTTAGGGGCAATTACCCTGCAAAATATAAGCAAGGAACCGGTGCATACGCTAAACCAAATGCTGTAGGCCTTGTTAGTTTGTTAAGCGGGGGAGAGCAGCAAATTTACTGCGGCAACCCAACAGGATGCGATGCGGGAACCCTCATATGCTATATCAAGCCTCCTGCCATACAAGAGGGGAACCATCCTGTGACGTGAGCGTTCAGCACCTTTTAGGATAACTTCCTGTGGAGGCAGTGTGTATTAGCCGAAGAACTGGTTTAGCAATCCATTTTTCGAGCATCACTACAAACGTGTGCAGCGATAAATCGCCCAAACACGCGAGCTACAAGAGCAAGAAAGGTTATGTTTCTTGAATTCAAGGAACAAAGAAGTCATCGACTACGTGGCACAACATTTGGGCATGACGATAGTTGAGCCTGTTAAATTTCTGCAGTCCCCAGATGTGGCACAAGGTTGAAGAAAGCTTCAATCTGAAGCCCAAAGTGGCGGATCGCGGTGGGACAAAACTCCATTGTTGACATCTTTCATATAAATCAGGAGAAGCACCGAGAGCGAATCAGACTGTAGATACCTCTGTTCAGTTGATATTTTCTACTGACTATTCTTGCAGAAAAAGGGCACCAGGATTGCGTGGACGCTGTCAATGCTGTTCGTGAGCTTGAAGAGCTGGACCTTCCGAAATTCTCTGCGCCAACGGGAAAAACGAAACTGCAGTTGAAAACATCCGTTGTCCAGTCCACCAAGTATGAGAACGCGCTTTACAACGTGACTTGCAAGGAGATAGACGGTTCGTCAATAGACCCAAAAGTCAGTTTTCGCTTGAACCGGAACTATTCTCGTTGGAGTCTGCTAATACCTTAACCGATCAAGTAAAGCAAATAGCCAAAACGTAGACAGGCATACACTCTGCCGGCAGGGCAAGGAACCATGGTTATTTGAACCAAAGTCGGCTGTGCTTCTCCAAAAGAGCTGAGCAACCTCACCAGAAGGGGGTGGACGAAGCATGGCGGTGAAACCTATGAGCAGGTTGAAGACGAGTACACTCTCATTTACGCTGTCAAAGAAGGTCAAATTCCTCCAACACCGGAGGAAGCTATAGAATTCTGGAGAAGTGGATTTGATATGCTTGGGTCTGTTCCCACCTTCAGCACAACGGGACTTCCACAGAATGCAGGTCATCGGAAACTAATTTGTAGGGCCGATCTAAACAAAGGCTGTTTAATCACGAAGTGGACGTGTAAAACTAGAAGTGCAACTGGCGGTGTGGCATACAGACAACCACTGTTGTTGCGCCCCTATAAGCCAGGGCGTTTCCGAATCCACATAAGCTCTCCTTAATGATGTATGCTTGATGTATGTTACTGCTTGCAGCCCGGAGGTCCCGCCAGCCTTCAAAACTAAGGTCGCCAGACGTGATGAAGAAACTGAGGGCGAAATCTACTACAAGAGTGCAGTGGCTGGTTTTGCCTCTCTTATGGTTGATACAACGCACGAGATGAGGTGCTATAACGCTACAGGTTGTGAAAAGGCCGCGCTCATCTGTTTCCTTTCAAAGCCTACCTTGGTGGAAGGCGTACAGCCCATCAGGTGGGCGTTGACGCCTGGCAGGAAGACTATATACAACAGTAGTATTTGTGTTGGTGACTATAAACCTTTGATGCTGTAGATTTACGCTAAAGACCTCCACTTATTCTGGCCTTATGCGGTTGGCGGCTATGCTTCTGGATGTACTAATGGGCTGGCGAACCGGTGCTTGTGCTTTCCTCGCAATGGAAGGGCTTGTATAGAGGCCAATGCCACACCCACCCGTTCTTTGCTCCCGGAAACAACGAATAGGCAACAGCTGCCGTACACACAAGCATGCAGGCCTCAGTGCAGTAGAACGGAGAGACTGTTTGTATGGTTGCAGTGACACTACATGGAGAAAGATTTTGGCCCTCGCTAACAGGATCCAGGTTGAAAAACGCGGTATGGAACGACTGCATGTAAATCGCAACCTATATACCTCTGCAGGAGAGTGGCACATGCCGGCTGCTTCTGGTAGATATTCCGTAAGGAAGTGCAGCCTCAGCCTGACGTTCGGCGCTACTTTGTCAGAAAAGGCACTTCCCACCAGAAGGAAGGACCGCCGCGACAAGACCCTGTAGGGAAAAAAATGTGTGTGAGACACTGCAAATTCTGTCGTATCAGAGGAAGCGGATAACTGCCTCAAAGAAATCAATGAGTTCCGTACACAAGACAGTCTCGGCCTGAGCGCGTTCGTTGCTAAGTCACCGACGTCAACAAATCTGACTGACGAAGAGGTCGCCGAATACGATTTCGAGGAGCTGAACAAGGTGCTCACGTGCGATGCCCTCAAGGCTGGAAATGCCCCTATCCTGGTGAGCCCTAGGACATCCCTGTTTCTAGTTTATGCTCAATTCGGAGTGCCTTAGAATCCACACAAAACTCTCGGAGAAGCACAGAGCACCTAATACCACCATGCAGTGAGTCCTTTTTTGATTATTTCCCCTGATGGTGTTTGGTCCCAGATTTCCAACAATAAACGCAGCGTTATGTACTACTCTGGGTCTAGCGCTACGTGCTCTAACGCCGTCACTGAATGGAAGAAGGGCTATGAGAGGTTCAAGTGGGTTTGAACTCCCTTTCCAACTGTTCGAGCAGTCTCTTTTAAATAGATGCACTCCTCCTGCTGCACCAACAACAGGTGGCGTGAAGGCAGTTGAGAGAGCTCCATAGCCTGTGCATGCTCAAACTGCAGAGCATGTCCCGTGTGTGAAGCAAGTGCTTGTGTGTCTATTCAGAGACGTCACAATTCCTCCGAAGTACACTTCAAGCGAAGACATGTACAAGACGGGAGCAGCAACAAACTTTATTTCGCTCGTCAGCGAGGGAGAGGAGACAGTAGCCAGGTGCTACACCGTGACGAACTGCAGCGAGGAGGGTCTGGTTTGCGTGCTGGAGCCTGCCGTCTTCGAGGAAGGAAAATTGCCCATCAGGTCAGCATTCTCATTTCCTTCAGGAGCTATATCTTCGCCTTTTACTTAAAGCCAGTGTCTGCACAGTTGGATGCTTATCATTTATCTAAATATTACTGTACTTGTTCTGGGGGACGACGCTTGTAGCCACGCCAATGGAGCATGTGGACTTTGTGATCGTGAATTCTTAGACGGTAGCCACTAGGAGTAACAAGAACAAGTATTTTGAAGGTGTAGTCGACACCTCTGTTGTGTGCGTTTGAGTTCAGAGTGACCACCTGGAAGAAGGTTACTAAGACCCTCAGCAGTGGTGGTAGCTCTCCCTCAGTCTATTGTGCTCTTGTGAGCAGCGTGTTGGTGGTTGCCGGTCTGTTTGCACTCAACTTCTAATGCTTCCAGCAAGGAGTTGAGTTGACCAGCAACAAGCCCAAACCATTTGAGCTCTGGGACGCTTTTTGTGGCATGTGGGACTTGTGTTCCAGCCCATTCATTCCAATGAATAGTTTTAAACTTGGGAAAACTTTCAAATGGATATGGTTTTCATGGTGCTCGAAACACTGTCTCTCCAATCTAGACCAGTCTTACTATATCACCTACATGACTTCATGCAGCATATTGGAACGGTGTGGCTTTAGCAGGAGTCTGTTGCAGCTGTACGGGAATACTACATAATTACCCGTAAGGTGTCTTTCTGTTTGACTGATACCAGCTGCTGAAGTATGACATCAGCAGACATCCTGTCTAGTATTGTGATGTTTCAGGTCAAAGGCTCTTCAATGCTTCCGCGTAGGCAGGCAACCCTAATGTCTAACACTCATACAAGACGTTTGCAGCATCCGTTGCTAATGTACATGCCTAACAGCCATCCCCGTTGAAAGCAACGTGCACCGTCCTGCAGCTGAAAACTATTGGTGTGCATGCCAATGACTTGAAGAACGTAAGACGGGTTAAAAACTGTAGATATCAGCTGTGTACATTTGTCGAACGTATAAGATCTGCAAACATCTAGGGAGATGCAGAAACATGTTAAGCTTAGTGACATGCAAATCGGCAGTTCAAGTGAATTTCTAGGCATCGACGAAGTATGCGGAGCAACCGCAGAAACAGCAAACGTGCCACCACCCGAAACTGCAGCAGCTTCCTGTTGTTGCTTCTGCTGCTTCTGCATACGCCACAATCCTTGCCTCCCTAAGCGGGGGCCCGTGACGGTGGTGCACAAAGTGCAAAACGAGAAAACGTATAAATGAAACTTAGTCGCTCTCTCCTCAATTGTGTAGCCCTGCAAGGATCCAACTCCAGCTGGGCGAAAAGAGTGTGAGAAAGTGACGGAGTGGAAATGGATGCAGTACTTTGCCAAACATTCGCATCTCCTAGCTGGTATTACCTAATGTATATCACGTATATGCTAATAACAGGCAATACAAAACAGTGTTTGCCACAATACTTCATTGTAGCCGTAGCTGCAGATTCTATGCTAGAACTCTGCTTCTGCACTTCCTTCTGCACCTGCTGCATTACCTCCTTTGCTCTTAAAAATGAAGGCTGCATTTGCGAATGATAAACGCTAAAATCGTACTATCATTTCTACTTAAATACCCTCTAGCAATTCAAAACTATGATGTATGTACCCCCAACGAGAGCTTGTGGGGCTGGCTTGCAGCAGGAAATTCGATATGCATCCTTCACTCCTTCGCTGCAGCCAATCTGCTAAGCATGTGTAATAGTTGAGGGGGAAGATCGGTCTTCGTCTGGAAACTTTTTTTGATTGTTTAGATATTTTTTTTTGCTTGTGACGATCCCGTCTCAACTTTAGGGACCCCTGTAAAATGCTCCTCCTTCTCCCTCCCAAAGCATACATCCAACTTTAATTTGACTGTTTACATATCTTGTTTATGACGACACTGCCTTAAGATTAAGGACCTTTGGAAAACGCTCGTCTTCCTCCCCGCTAAATCAACATATCTTAGGCACTACAGTTGGCACAAAGACCCCAATAAGAATAGGAAAAGAAGTTAATGGGCCAAGAGCACTATTTTGTTGTTGTTGCAGTAAATATCAATTCAACACAAACAACAGGGTGTGCGGGCACCCTAAACCTCAGAGATCAGTCGAGACATCCCGACACCTGCTGCAGCAACGGCAACAGCAGGTGCTTTCAGATGCTCAATGATCACTAATTTCCCTTATTATGCACTTAAATAAACCATACGTTGGAAGGAAATATGATAGTCAACAAAGACAAACATACACGGAGGGACCAGTCACGTCCCCACATTCTGCTTGTGGCAGCTGCATAGGATAAGCTAGGCTGGGAGCATTCATTCGAGGCATTGACACGAATTTTATTATTCTACTTTATTACAGTAATTAAAAGTCAATAATAAAAACAAACAGGAAAACACTTGCTGCGGCAGAACTCGCCAGTTTGCTGAGCCGACAAACCACTAGCAGCAGCAGCAGCTGAGCCGACAAACCACTAGCAGCTGCAGCAGCAGCGGATCGGGATCTGAGTGGTTAACCAGGCCTGTCACACACAGCAGCAGATGCTCTCTTGTCCTCTTCTTCTCCCTCATTCCTTTGGAATAATACTTAATTCTTCATATTTTCAAAAATATGCCCTTATAGATGTACTGGTAGGTTGTTGCATATGAAGCAATAGCCCCACTACCTTGATTATTGTTACCATCCTTGGCGCATGGGGTGGCCTGGTCCAATGCAGCGAACACGGAATAGGTTTTAAGCTACTGAGGGAAGCAAGAATTAGAGGAGAAACCTTCGGACTAAATAGCCCTAATGTGACTGGAGTCCTGAATATTATGGAATTTAGAATATCTACACTGTGCCGGTGCGCCTGTTTTCTGGCGCAGGAATCGGCCGTGCGGGCCCCGAGTCGGCGCAAGGAGAGTGCGTCGGCTTCCGGTTCGCTTAGGAGTGAAACCTTTCAGATATTCTTAAAAACTACAATACCCGCCGGTATATTTAAATATCACATGTAGTTTTCTTCATTCCAGGGATGAAATATCTCTGGGTTTGTGCCGCACTTGCGAGCGCATCCGCTATTGCTCAAGGGAGCTTTGCGGAAGCCATCGCTAAGGGCAAAAGCATATTCCGAACTTTTCGCGAAAACGCATCTGAACTGACGCCGATAAGTAGGTTCCAGAAAAGTATGAAAAGCTGTCGTTGTTGTTGTTCGTCCGACACAACCGCCGACACTTTCCAGGGACACGACATTTCGCAAATACTGCAAACCCCCTTTCAAAAGCACTATCTTCACAGCATATTACGAAAGGGTCAAACGCTATAATGACAAATCATGGCACAAACCAGGGTTGCAAATACTGCGGCTACGTCCTGCAGCTGGCAACCAACACTGCACCCAAGAAATAAATGAGTGGAGGAGGCAAGTGGATCCAAGTGCAACAGAGTACCAACCAAATGCCAGTGGAAAACCAACGGAAGATCTTAAAGACTTTCTCACCAATAATGAGTGCGATGCTCTCAAGGCCGGGACATTCACACACATACTTGTAGGTCCAGCTGCATATTTAGTGGTCGCAAAGGCCTGCACGAGACGGATGTATCCTACACATTGAATATGAATAGCACTCGGATACCATAAAAAAGTAAGAGAAAACAGGAGGGCTGCGTTGGATTTTCGCAGGAGGTTGACGCTGGCAAAACGTTTGTCTTTTCCGCAACACGGCCAGGTGTCCAGCGTGACGAAATGACGTGCTCGGAAGCCCTTGAGCAATGGAAAAAAGGTTTTGACGTTTTTGGGTGGGTACAACGTAACAGCACCCGCCTCCTACCCTTTCTGGGCATCCGAATAGTGATGGCTATATCACAGCATCCCAAGCCAATCTAGGCCCTCTGTGTGTCATTTTAGGGGCAAATACCCAGACAAGTTTCAACAAGCCACGGGAGCATATGATAAACCAAACCCTATAGGCCTTGTCGCCTTGTTGAAGGACGAACCGCAGAAAATTTACTGTGGTCACCCAAAAGATTGTCCGGCGGGGACCCTCATTTGCTATATCAAGCCAGCTCCCCTTGAAGCAGGGCACTATCCTGTGAGGTGAGTATACACTTTCAGAAAAGAACCCTGTGGCTACAGCGTCTAGTAGTCAGACAGCCAATTTCGATGTGTGTATGCCGAACCACAAAGCAAACATACACTACGACAGATAATCCTAGTGCCTGCGCTGAAACAACGAAACGTGCCATGCTTCTTGATTTTAAAGTCCCGAGAGGACGTCAACGGCTCAAGAGTAGAGTACTTGGACCGCATGAGTCGTGTCTGTTAAATTGTCGCAGTGCCGAGATGTGGCACAAAGTTGAGGAAAACTTTAAGCTGAAGCCCACGATTGCGGTTCTCGGTGGGGCAGGATTCCATTGTTGATGCCTCGTCTGTAGACCATAAAACGCACCCAGAACGAAACAGAGTATCGGTTCAAAGTGATCAATAAGATGTTTAATGCTGACTCTTCTGCAGATGCTGAACTACAAGAATACTTGGATGAGGTCAATGACGTACGTGAGGCCGACGGACTAAACCTTCCGAAATTCACTGCTGCATTGGGGAACAAGAGCATGCGGCTGACAGAATCAACCCCTTCTTCCACCGCGTATGAGGATGTGTTGTATAATCTGACATGCGCTGAGATTGATGCTTCATCAATAAACCCAATAGTGGGTTTTCATTAGAATTGGAACTGCTCCTACTGCAATGCTAACACCTTATCCAAGCCGGTTTGACACTTATACAAAAAATAGACAGGCACACACCGCAAACAGAACAGGAATGCATGGTAATTTAAATCAAAGTCAGGCGTGTTTCTCCTCAAGCTGCACTACGTAATCAGGGGCGAGTGGCGGATGCGTGGCGGTGAAATATATGAGTAGGTTAAAGAGGAATACACTATCATTTACGCTGTCAAAAACGGTAAAACTCCCCCAACAGACGACGAAGCTGTCGCCTTCTGGAAAACTGGATATACTATGCTTGGGTAAGTTTCCCCCCCCCC
>NW_013566773.1:0-16840 GCF_000499605.1 Eimeria maxima | reverse complement strand
CAAATCCATGCGCTGCTATCCCAGTTACTCATCACGACAGCACACTCATCCTTCCGGACAACAGCCAACCACCAAACACACGACATCGCCCTGCGCCTCCTCGACATACCGCCCTACAGACAGCAGAACGCTGCATACCCCTACGCGACCTCCCCTACATATCGCCATTTCGCCCCAGTTGCTCCCATACGCCGAACAATTCCAACCCTTTTCCAACAAATCAGTGCTCTCACCTTCTCCCACTGCCAACACATACCACTCACATATACATCTACTCAGCTACAAGCATTCCACACCACCCCAACCCATCCAACTACCTGCACAAATGTCCGACCATTCATTGTATGACACATCCCTCCATATACACCGCAAGACGCCACTATCTCCCATAAACCTATCTTCACTGGGACTCACAGTCTCCGGCTGAGCAGACAGCATATCCAAAACACCACACCAATGCGCTGCTCCCTCAAACCCGAGGGCTGTTGTCTGTGTCATGCTGCTCCGCATGTCCCTCGTGCAGGAGGTGGTTATGTTCTCGTAGTTAGTAGCTGCCGGGAGGTAATGCCTGGTTTTATGAGCTATGCTTCAAAGTGTGCGTCTCCAAAATGGTGACGTGGGCGCTTGTTGTGTGTGTGCTGGATCTATGATTCTAAAGACGCCCATGCCAATCCGGTGGCAAATTGTTTGACCGTTTGTGAGACTTAATACCTATCGCGTTTGTTCGTAAACCGGGTGCAGCAGTAGTCTGCGCTTTGCGCAATAGCTTATCAGTAGCAAGCTGTGGTGATTCATAATTTTACACATCTGCTCACTGTCGTAATCGAATGAACTATCTAAAGGGGTAACATATAATCCCTTCACAACGGTGATCGCATGTTGGTTTGGCTACGCCTTTTCCCAAACGCTTGCTGCCGTGCGCTTTTGCTCTTTCATTTATTGCGAACTTTGCATCCCATTTCACCATCAGTTGTTTCAGATGAATGCATGCAGCTGCTGCTGTAAAGCCCTTTACGTACAATTCCAATGCCGTGAGTTGCATCTTAATGCTTGCCATTTTCGCCTTCATAGCCCACAAACCAAGTGTCTATGAGATGGCGATACCACTGCTGACTGCTGAATGGTAGCTTCAGCATTCTAATCAGTACCAACAGTTGAGAATTACATAACTAGTACACCTCTGCAGAAGAAAAGATGCAGGTGTCTGTGCTGCATGTTACACTCAGGCAAGCATTCCAAACGATAGCGCTATTCAGTTTGAAACATATGGTTACGAAACTGTGTTGAAAACACATTTGATGGCAGTCACGGCAAAGGCTAATTAGCGCTCGTGCCTTGGTTCCATGCCGCGATTAGTTTGCTCATTCACGCCATAAATATTATATCGCTTCGATCTCTCGTCACCCGCCCACTGGCAGAACGCATCAAAGGCAGTACCAAAACTAGTCCAATACTGCCATAAAGGATGCCTCTAGGTGAGGAGGCAGTGCACTGCTTTTAGTGGGTGCTGTGTCTGGAAAACACATCTGTTGTCCTCTCCCTTTTCCCTGCAAGGATTTTGAGTCCGGTCCCAACAGGAACCTGCTGAACCACCTCCACGTGCTTGCACTGCCAGGGGGAAAAATAGGCGAAAATTCATATCCGCCCCTTTTCGGTGGGCCCAGCCTGTCGGTAGTCTCGAGACCACCACTATCCTTTGGAGCAAAAGCGATCACGCGCCGTTTATGCTATTAAGGGAGTCGGCGTGCACGGCGTTTGCCCGTGACAGCCCTTGCACCCTCTCTATAATGCAACATGGTGCATCAGACGCCCAGGGCTACCATGCATCCTCTGCCACACTCAAATGAAACACAAGATCACGGAATACGTAGGGAGGAAGAACCTCTTCTGCGCGACTGAGTCTGCAGCCCCCTTGCTGAGTGATAGACCACATCACGCCTCACTGGGAAGAGAAAGAGGAACCTTAATCCGTAGAAACATACAAAAGGCTGTAATTGGTGGCCTCAGGCTGGTCTTCAACAAGGTTTTCGGCAGACAGCTCTACGAACCTGCGCTTAGAAATCGCCCATTCCAGTATGATCAAAAGCATATAGCAGTCGCATCGACGAGGCCATCCTCCTGTGGCGACGCCCCCGACCCTATGGCTGCCAATCCAAGGACTGGCGATCTGTCGAGCAGCCCAAAGAGCCTCATTTTCAACAAAAGAGCAACTATAACTACAACTCTGGCTGTCCCCGAGCCGAAAAAGCCTAGACGCTTGCACACATCCACTGTGCAAAGTCAACGGAGTCGCAAATGAACTTGCACTTTGCAGCCAGGCTTCACACCGAAGTACTGTCAGGTAGTGCAAAAGCCATGCATGTGCCACCCGGCAGCGCGCAACCAGCTTGCACGTACTAAATACATTATGTACAGGACCTGGATGTTCATTTTCCCCTCTTTCATGGCAGATTCTCTACGCATCTCCCGCAGTCCTTGTAGCATTTGTCACGACTTCAAGTCTTACAGAGCTGCCAGTCGAATGCGTGAAACTTCCACCCAAACCGGCCAAGGTGCAGTGCAGACCTAGTGGCGAATCTGTGTTTCACCTGCCATTTACACTCCGCCTGTATACGAATTACTTTAGCTGGCAAAAAGAGGTACACGAGGAGATGCAACAGCTGTCCGCTGTAACACGCCGAAACAGCCACAAACGACAGACCTCAGCCACATCGCGCAATGTAAGCCCTTCAATCAAAAAACGATGTAACAAGTTTCTCCTTCACCGAGCCTTGCATTTTTCGCAAACCCCGATAACACCATTGACTTATTCGCCCCATATCCCACAACAACAAACCAGAACAGCCTTCACGCACATGCAAGTGTCAAGAAGAAGGAAACCGCGTAATCGTTCGCGGGCGAACGTGAGAATGATGTAAGTTGGGCCCCCTTCAGATTTAAAGAAGGCTGTAGAGGAACATGAAATTACTCTCGTTTGCAGCACGGGCTTACACACGTTCCTCAAGCTAGTAGTTCAGCTCTGTGGCGTTGGCAGACGCTCAAAGCCACAAAAACCATGTAAAGCCACCCTTTTGTAAATGACACAGGCAAAAATGAAGCAATTTCCCCTCATCTCTCGGTTGTGATGCTACGTGGCAGACGAAGCGCAAGGACTCTCCCCAGATACGTTTTACGCACTACAGCCCCGAAGACGCAGCAGAAGCAGAAGAATTTGATGCAGCACAATACGAAAAGGCAGTTGTATCTCGCTTGTCGCTACTGCGGAGCAGAACTTTTTAGCGGGTGAGGCAATGCAGCAACAGCAGCTCCGTCTACCTATAGCTTCATGTCCCCAACGCAAGTTCTACAACCCCGTTATCACAGCTAGCTGCCAGTTCAGCAAGATGCAGATGTCCTGAAACGGAAGTAATCCATCTTCCATTAAATGTGCAGTATGCCTTGCACAGCCAGCCCCGGTGTACAGGCCAGTCGCCAAAGCAGGAGCCCAAGCTAACCAGAACGAGATGTGTTTAAGTATCAGCCTGCAACCAACCTCGGTCTTTTGCTGTTCCTCATTCACATGCTCAGCTTACCTCCTGTATTTCGTTTTTAAGGTGTTGTTAAGTCCGAGTGCAATCGCTCCCCGCTCTCCGCCTCCACATGCATCCTGAAGGCACCTGGTTCGGCTACCTTTACCTGCAGCAGCTGCGAGAAATACGCATCTGCTCTCACTGCTCTAATAGTTGTAGCAGCCGTTTTGTAGAGCAGCAAACATCCGCAGACAAGGCAATATCAGCAATTCCCAATTTGGCAGTATCACGCCCTCGCTAATGTTGCAATACTGCAGCAGCTTGCAAGTGCATATTATCGGTTTGCTGAAGGACAGTTGCGGGGGTTGTCAGCCGCAAGCCGGCCAAGAGACCAACTGTAAGCAATGTGTAAGAAGCGGAGCCTCTACCGTGCTTCATCGCATGCTGAGGGGACAGGTTCCGCTGGTCCTTCCCCAAGAAACGTGCGCTGTTGTAGTCACCAAGATACCATGCCCTGGTGCGAAGGACGCTGTTGCTCACTTGCAAGATGTTCTTCACTTCAAAGACCGATTTGCAAACAGCGAAGGGCCCGGTGTCCAAGTCATCAACATTGCGATTGTGTTGCCAACAACCATTGATGATGAGGAAGGCACCTGTAGCCGTAAGTAGCAACGGAAGCAGGGAGCCGAAGGAAGGCCTTTCTGCTACTGCTTGCATGACTTGGAAATGGTCGTACAGTGTCTCGATCTCGAAGTGGCCCTTGCTGCCGGCCGTAACCTGCTCGACACTGGGCGTGCTGCTTGCTGTCACAGACCCTTCCCAGGCAGCCGGTGGGTAGTCTGCTGAATTCACGCCCAAAAAGCCCACAAAAAGGAACGAAAACACAGCAGCAAAAACCATCTTCGGGACCGACACCCACGCCGGGCCTCGGCATTAGAAGGGGACACGAGGTGCACTGGTCATGACAGCAGCAAGCGCTGACTTTTGCGTATCAAACAAAATACAAGCAAAAAGGCTGAAATGCAAACAATTCAATTTGCGAACAATCGCCAGGGGAGATCTCGTGGGGACGTTGACGCCAGTGTCGGCAGCCAGTGGTTTCGGTGTTTCTACAACTCCAGTACCATTGAAATAAGTGGTTTTTTTAATTTCAATTTTTGCTTTTTTAACTCAAAAACTCTCTAGAGCATATATTTAGTCGGCATCTAAGGCCCTGTCATCCGGCGGAGTAACATCCCTGAATTTGTGAGCACGCGGGATCATGTCTTCAGCTACCTTCCTAAAAGGCAACCCACAACAACTTCCAGCGATCTCCAAATACATTCATTAGAGGTTTTCCCACATACACATAACACAGCTGCAGCAGTACAGGGGAGGGATCATTTAACGCCACAAAACCGTTTAATGAGCGTGAATATGCTTTGACGGTTCGGAGATGTATATAATATAAACAACTTATCTTGGACAGCGGAGACGGATCGCCATCTGCATATTGTTGAGCAGGCGCTCAAAGGTAGGGAGCCTTGCTGAGTTCACGCAAGCGCAGTCTCCTCACCCCTTCCAGTGGAGAATGTTCTACAACAAGGCAATTCATACAGGGTGACTTGACATTTTCCTGGCATTCATATTCGATAGGGAAACCTCCGGGGCATTTCTGGAGCTATTCCCCATTCTAGAGTGTTAGTGCCGTCTCTAACAAGCAGAAAACGAGCTAAACTCGCTACTGGTGTCGTCATCATTAGGAGGGAAAATACGACAATGGCGGCTGTACCTAGGTCAGGGCGTTTCTTGTTTGATCACACCTAGACTACGGAAACCTTCCGTTATTCGCTCCGAAGCAGGTTTATTCCTAGGTTGGCAAGAGAGCCTCTTATGGTTGATGAAGGTTTAAGCACGGGAAGGTGCCGATAGAGTCCTCCACTGATAAGTATAAGTCACTGGTGAACATACGTCCAACAGGAAGTTCGGAAAATCTACTTCAGTGGCTCATTGCTGCGCTGTCTCTCAGAGAAGAAATTCGTATCCACCTGGGCCGCTGAAAGGGGATTAGATTAGGAGGTGACACGGTTTACTTCGAAGGGGTAATGGGATATGTAAGCATCAAGACGAGGCGAAACGCCGCATCTGCAAACCCAGATGCTAAAGGAAGAGTGGTTTCTTCTTCGTGCGTACCGACTGCCGATTATGCCTGTAGAAGGGTCCATGTGCAATGGCCGGACAGGTTAGCCAACATCGCACAATGTACAATATTGAATCAGTGGGAGCTGTGGCAGTGTCTGCCCCAGCCAGAAAACGATAAAAGCGGACTCCAGTGACGGCCAGGGAACCGGAACAAAGCATACCCTTGTGCTGTCATGAACGAGGCAACGCATTTCATTGTAACAGACATACATATACAGCAAGAGAACTGTATGAAGTCGTGTTCAACAACTTTCTCTGGCACGCCTGTCACATCTATCTATCAGTGAACAAGAAGGCCTGCTTCATTATTTTTTCGGGTCCTCCACAGAAGCAATTACGAGAACACCTGCACATCAGCCAGAATTCTCTCTGAAATAAGCGCTTTCACGACGAGTCAATGCAGCACATCGGATTTCGTACACCTGATTCTTGTGATTCCAGCTGGTAGAGTGCACTTGCACACCTACACCATTCAGTGCTTCTGCTGGATGTAGCACAAGTGTCCTAAAATGTTCTAACACTCCATAAGAGCTCTGGAGGAAACAGCGGAGCAATGGTACGACGGTAGGGGCGTCAGTAGAAGCTAGTAAGAACCTCGCCTTCACTCCTCAGCCGTCCGGCAAACATTAGCATTGGGAACTGGCAAGGGGAGGGAGGAGAGTGGGTCTGATGAGAGGATCAGCAAAACTTGCTCCAGTTAGTACAGCAATGTAATCCCGCATAACAGCAACAGCCAGTCACCGATGGAAGAATGGCCCGATACCGTAGGCAATTGTTGAACACTGCCTATGCCCGCATGAAATGTTCTGCGAGCAAGAAGGAACACACACACGAACTATAGACGGAGCACCCTGTAGATCTGGGAGACTGGAGTGTTGATACTGTGCGCCAGCAACCCACCGCTCCTAGCTGTTGCCTCCACCTGCTACAACGGCCCAGCTAGAGGCCTGTTACTGAAGGACAGAGCACTATAATATGAATCAATTAAAGTAATTCCTGTGTGGGAGTTGGCTGTTGTGCTATATACGGGAAAACAAATGACTAAAGTCTCCTCACATGCAAACGAGTGAGACCCATCAGAGGGGGGCGGCGACCTCGTTATAAAATAGGGCGGGGCCGCTCCCCTATACGCAGGAGTTAAATCACAAAAGCTATTCGACAGTTGAAACGCATAAAAAGCGATAAGGACGAGTTCTTGCTCCAGAAAGAGTCAAGAAACCCAGCGTGGGACTGCATGCATGCCGGCGCTGCTGAACCAGACAGTGGCCACCGCTGCAGCAGCTGCGTTAGGGGCTAAGCCTACTTCATTTGCAGCAACCATTGGTATGAGGAAGGGCCAGCATCACCGCATACAACACAAGCTGCACCAGCGGGGCTCGAGGCTGCAGCCAACGGCGGGAAGCAACGGCACAGCAGGAACAAGCAACAGCAACCCGACCTGCCCAGACACTCTCCGTTGTTCAGTTGACAAGCGGATCTCGGCAGCTTCTGCAGCAGCAGCAACAGCTGCTGCTGCGGTGGCAGCAGGAGGAGGAACTGCAGCGAACCTAGTAGAACTCAGCTGCATGCCACGCCGAATCCTATGCGGAAAAACAGCGGCAGAGGGTGCGCGCATTGACCTGTGCTGCAGGAGTATCGCCACTAGGAGTACAACCAACAACAGCAGCAGTCTCTCAACATATCCGTTTTATTACTTTAAGAAGGCCGCGGATGTTCATAGTCGTATAACCTGCCACAGCAGCAGCAGCAGCTGCTGCTGCAGTCTGCTGCTGAATCCTTACATACGACTTGCTGCAGCGGCGGGGGAGGCGGCTGGTGAAGACGATGGAGGCTCCTGACAAGCACCTGCAAGAACAGCCGGTGCCAGAGGATACGGAACAGCAACACCAGCAACAGCAGAAGCTGGAGCACCAGAGACAACAGCAGCAGAAAACGTTGCAACAACAACTAACCATACCTGGAACGCAGCCAGTTGAACCATTTTCTGCTGTTTCTACAGCGGGGGGTGTGCATCACCTACGGCAGCAACGGCGAGGGCCGCAGCAGCAGTGCCAGCAGCAAAGTATGCCTCAGCAGCATTCTGACCAGGAAGGGAAAAAGGAAGAGGAGGGGACGCCGCAAAAGCAGCCGCAGGAGTATCAGTCTCCACTTATGATAGAACCAGTAGAAGAGCATGTCTTGAAGTTTATTCCTGGGGCAAGTCGTGAAGCGTCTCAGCAGCAGCAACAGCGAAATTTCATCAAGGAGCAGCTGGAACAGGCGAAGCAGCAGCATGAAGGAAGGCTGCAACGGCACCATATAGCTGATAAGGTGCAACAGCTGCTGCAAACTGCGGTAGCTTCAGAAAGTGCGTCTATGGTAGCGCCGCCGTCTATCGGAGTAGAAGCCGACCACCCAGCAACAGCAGCGAATGCAGCAACAGCAGGTACAACACGCGCAACAGCAGCAGCTCGGAGCCCAGCCCACTCGTCCTCACCACAAACAGCAGCATGCACAACAGAAGTAGAAGCAAACACAGCAGGAGAAGTAACAGAAGGGAGACGGCTGTCCCCAGCACCAACAACTGCTCCACCAGAAACAGCGGCTGCTCCTGCCGCTGCATCGCCACATAACCTGTCGCCTCCTTCACAGAATTCGGTACGTCAGCAACAGCAACACCCGCAGCTTGTTGAAGCAGTAGCAATACCAGCAGCAGCGTCTGCAGCAACAGTAGCTCGTCCACGGGGGCCTGTTGCATGTGCACAGGATAGTTTGTGGCGGCCTCAACCTTCTCCACAGGAGGCTGCGCTGCAGCAACAGCAGCAGCAGCGGGCTCACAAGCCGCCGCCGCAGCAGCAGGAACAGGAACAAGAAGAGCGAGCAGCGCTGCGCGCTGTCTCCTCTCCGCGCGTGGCTAGAGCCAGCAGCCCAAGCGATCCATCGTCATCATCATCAGCATCATTATCAGCTACAACAGCAGCAAACAAGCAACCAGCACACTCTCAGCTGAACTCTGCTTTTGTCCGCTCTCCTGCTGAGAGGCGTCGCCAGCAGCAGCAGCAGCATCGGCATGCTGCGCCGCAGCGGGCGAACCTCTCCCTCGTTGCCCCTGTTCCAAGCAGCAGCAAAGCAGCAGCAGCAAATTCGCTGCTGCTGCAGGGTTGGCTGCAAAAGTGGACTAATCTTTTGTCCTCATGGAGACCGAGGTAATCCTTATTGCTTATCCTTACGTCATTGGCTTCAGCTGTGCCAGCTTGGCATTTTCTGGGCTGACGGTCTAGTGTTCAACTTTTATGGCATAGGGGTGTAGGGTTTGGTACTGCAGGTATTTCTTCGTGTACGCGGGATTCTTCAAATACAGCACTACGAAGACCTCCCCCCCAAAAGAGATGTTCCTCTTAAATCAGTGTCGCATTCGGCTCTGTCCTCGTCAGCCTAGTTCCCAAACCCTAAGCCCCCTCTAAAACGTTGGACTGCACACACCCTATTGCTGCCCCTGATATCCTCCAGAGCTTTCTCACTGAGTTTTTGTCAATAGTTTGCGCACATATTAGTGGTGGGGGTAGTGTATAGCGTTTTTCTTAATGTTTGGCGGTGCTGCAGACGACCCAGTACGCTTTGAGGTGGATGTGATAGATCAGCAGACGCTTTACCTCAGGGCGGACAGTCAAGAGGAGAAGCAAATGTGGTATGTTTGGCGCGGCTAGGGGTTTGGAGCTAGCGTTTAGGCCCTGTGGGTTAGGGCGTAGGGTTTAGGGTTTATGGTCTAAGGTTTAGGGTACGGCGTTTTGTGCGCAGGTACGCAGCCTTCAAGCAGGGCCAACGAGCGGCGCTGAGTGGAACTCACAGAGCAGGCCGCTCTGCAACAGCTGCAGCCGCGGGAGGGAATCAACGAGACAGACACCAGCAGCAGCAGCAGCAGCAGCGGAGGAAAGCCTTCGGGGACACTTCAGCTGCTGCGGGGCCATCTGCAGCCCCAAGCACCACTAGCAGCAGCGTCAAGAGGCCTGATAAGCAGCAGCAGCGCCAACAGTATGAGGCCTCCAGTGCAGCGGCAGACAAGCCAACAGCAACACCGGCAGGAGCGCCGGGAGCAGCAGCGGATGGCGGAGCAGGGGTTTCACCTCCAGCATCTGCCACCAGCAGCAACACCAGCAGCGGTGGCGCCTTGAGCGGATTGGCAGGGGTAGTTGCTTCGAGCGCTGCTGCTGCGGCGGCATTTGCGACGAGCCGCCTTCGTTCCCTTTCTGCTGCTGCAGTGCAGCAGCCGCCACCCCCACCAGCAGCGTTACCACCCCCGCCACCGCTGCAACCCCAGCAGCAGCAGCAGCAAAAGCAACTGCTGCATCAGCAGCTGCAGCAGGAATCGGGAACACTCCGCAGCAGGAGCGATGGAGGTTCTGCGGCGGAAACGACAGCAGACATGGTTGGCGCTGCTGCTTCAACTGCGGCCCCCACGGAAGCACCCGCTGGCAGCAGCAGTAGCAGCAGCAGCCCCCTTCTAGGCGCACAGCTGCTACAGGCCGACAACAGCAGCGAAGCGCTCCTTGAAAATGCTGAGGGGCCTTTAGTTTTGCTGCTGGAGAGCATCATAAACGCACGGCAGAACATACAGGCAACTCCAGACACTAGACCCCTACCCCTCATCATCACGCCCGGCCCTTTTGTTACTTTTTATAGAGGACGTGCCGTCAACGGTTCTTCTCGGGACAAGCCAACTATCGGGCTTAAAGTTACGTGGTAGATTTTGGAGTTTTGTGTGGGATTTATACTTAAAAGTTCAGCGTTCCTAGTTTGCCTGTGTTGCCGCAGGAAGCATGCTCAAAGATGTTGGCCTTGCAGGCGGACCTTCTGAAATCTGTTGCTCAAATTACCCAGACAAGTGACACAAGCTGATGCTGTTGCTGCTGTTGCTGCTGCTGCGGTTGGAGTTGTTGCTTCTGTTGCAGCTGCTGCAACGGAAGTTGTTGCACATGCCGTCTGAACGACAAAGCGGCATACCGGTGCTCATTTTTAGGCACTCCGGGCGCGCTACTCCGTATTGAGGGTTAAGGGTTTAATGTTGAGGGTCATCTGTGGCCTGTAGGCCCCGGTGAGGGAGGCGGCTTGCGGTCGCAAGTGGTGCTGCTACTGCAACGAGTGGACGAGCTGCAGCAGCTGCTGCAACAGCTGTTGCAGCAGTGGGAGCGGCTCCTTAGCGAAGAGTACGCCCAGCGTCGGCAGCTGGAGAAGTCTGTGCGCTCTCTGGCCAAGAGGAACTATAAGCTCGACAAGGTGCAAATCGTCCAGCGTTAAACGAGTGCTTGATGCGCAGCGCCACCATGGACCTGAGCTGTTGTGTTGAGAGTTTACCGCTTAGCGCCTAGGGGCAGAAAGCCGCTCAGGGAACCCATGACCTGTACAGCTCACTGTTGCGAATTTCGGGTTTATCGTTTAGGGGTTACGGTTTAGGGCTTATGGTTTGGAGACAGTGCTTGGGGCGGTTCTTGCAGGCTCAAGAGAGGCTGCTGCAGCTGAGCAGGCAGCGTGGCAAACTCACAGCAGCAGAAGTTGCTGTAGCTATTACTGGGGTGCGGCTGCCGGATATGGAAGGAGACGAGACAGCAACTGCAGCAGCAGCAGCAGCTGCTGCTGCTGCTCAAGAGGGAGCCAGCTTCAGCACCAGCGACAGCGATGATGAGGCGCATGAGTCACTCGAGTTCTTCGACTGCGACGATGAGGTACGGTCGTATCTAGATTTTGTCGTTGAGGACCTAGGATCTGCATGTTGATGACACTGCTACTGCTGCTCCTGTTGATGCTTGTTGCAGCTCGCCGACGATGGCATGGTAGAGTCCTTAGGCCTCCCCGATCCACAGAAACAGCAGCAGCAGCAGCAGGCAGAGTCGCGCGAAGGCGCCTCTGGGGCATCAGCATCAGAGCCGGGCAGCAGGCAGAGTAGTGGCGGCAGCAATAACAACTTTATTGGGCCGGTGTTCTCTCCTGCAGCAAACGCAGCAGCAACACTTGCTGCTGCCTCTCCTCATATCGGGGGGGCGACGCCAGGCCAGCGGCTGGCCCTGCCGAAGCCGCGGACGGAATTCAAAGTAGGTCTAAATCCCAGGCCCTGCGCTGTTGTTGCTGGGACCCATGGGATTCAGGGTTTAATAATTTGGTTAGGGTTTCAGGTTTTAGACTATGTGGCGCAATGTCTAAGGTTAAGCGGACGCAATGTTACTTCACCGTAGTGCGTGCTGGAGGTCTTTGACTCGTTGAAACACATGTTTCGGGTTTAGGCGTTGGGGCTTGTGCACAGGTGAATTTGTGGTCGGTCTTGAAAGACTGCATTGGCCGCGACTTGAGCCGTATTGCGATGCCTGTCTACTTTAATGAGCCAACGAGTTTTCTCCAGAGACAATGCGAGGACTTGCAGTACTGCGAACTCCTAAACCTGGTTAGTCAACGGTTCCAGGTTTAGTGCTTAGGTGTTGGGGTTCAGGGCTGCGGAAATTGAATTTTGGTCTTAGGGTGCAGGTGTAAGCCAAAATGCTGGGGTCTCCGGCATTCACGGACGGGACCTGTGGTGTAGGAAGTAGCGTTGCTTCACAGTTATGCTCTAGGGTTTAAGAGTATAGGGTTTAGGGTTTAGGGTGGGCGGCTTGTTTCGCATGCCAGTCCTGCCGGTTCCCGCGGAGTGTCGATCGGCTTCTGGGGTTGACTCTCTACGCCCTGTCTCCCTACGCGTCAGCTGTTGGCAGGTGACCTTAAACCCAAACCTCGAACCCCTAACCTCATGGATGACGAAAGAGAGGTAGATAACGAGCAAGGAGCTTCTGGTGCTCCTCTTTTGTTGCGCAGTGAGCGCTTTGCTGGCAAGGAACTTGAGTTCAGGGTCTAGGGTTTGCGGGGTTTTCGCAGAACATACAAACCCTTTAACCCACTCCTGGGAGAAACATTCGAGCTCAAACACAAAGGCTTCCGCTTCCTGTCCGAACAGGTAAACCGTACCCTCATCGCGTTCTCTGCTTCTGCTTTTGTTGCTGCTGGCGTCCCTAGTGTTGTTGCTGCTTGAGCATCGACACAGCAGTTTAGTTGGCACTACCAGGCTGCTGCAGCTACTGAAGCCTCAGCAGCATTAGCCGTAACCAGTAGCACCAGCAACTGCTGCAGCAAGAGCAACAGTAAGCGGAGCAACAGCACCAGCAGCACGTGGGTCTGTTCAGGTGGGCCATCATCCCCCTATCACTGCGTACGTGGCGACAGCCTCGGAGTTTTCTTGCGAAGGTTGGGTGACAGTGCGGAATCGGTTTTCGGGGAAATCTCTAGAGGTGCTTGAAACCCTAAAGCTTATACCCTCGCCCTTGCTGTTGGAGATTGTTGGGAATGTTGGACTCTTTGGGGGCAAGTTGCATCAACAACCAATAACACCCCTAATTTACTGCCAGACTCACGGTTTAGGGTGTAGGATCGTAATTGGGGTTTCGGGTTATCGCCTGCAGGTGACTATGCCGGGCGTAGCGCGGGTTAAGCTACATCGCACTGGGGAGCGGTTTTCTTACAAGCGGACCAAGATGTTGATTCACAACGTCATTTGGGGCAAGCTTTGGATTGAAGTGTACGTTAAGAGCTTAGGGATTCCAGTGGCCTAGGTTTTCGGGTTTACAGTTTAGGATTTGGAGCGCCTGCGCTGCAGAGACGGCACGAGCCTCGTTGAAAATGAAACTTCTGGAGACTTCGCGGTGGTACAGTTTCTTAGAAAAGGATGGTAAGGAAACCGTTATTTCTAGAGAGTCGGAGCAGCGCCATAGACAGTAGTAGGCTCCATACATGGTTACGAGGTGCTCATCAAGGGTTTTTTCTATCTAGGGTTTAGGGATCTTGTGCTTCCGAGCTGCTTGTCAAGTCTTTCTTGTATCTAGGGTTTAGCGTTTAGGGTTTTTGGCGCAGGCTTGACAAGACCTGCCATCATCTACGGGCGATCGTCTTCGAAGCTTCTGGGAGACCCGCCTATCGCCTCTCCGGTAGCCTAAGACCCTCAAGCTCACCCACCTGCTTCACGCATACACAGGGCGGTCCCAGGCCAGCGGGGCTGAGCTAGGGGCCAAGCTGGGGGTGTTCACGAGTGTTGTTCATTCAGTGGTCAAACCAACTGGGGTTTAGAGTTTTGGGTCTAGGGTTTAAGGTTTGTGCGTCAGGACAGTGGTCCAGCGCTCTGTATGTCGAGGAGGCTCCTGCATTCCCCGACCACAAGAAATGGAAAATTCCGCCGCAGGTAGGACTTAGTGTCTAGAACTGGATTTCGCAACAGGCGTAGGATTCAGGGTTATGGGTCTGCGCCAACGGTGTGTGATTTAGGGTTCCTGCTCGCGTTCAGGTAGAAGAATACCGCAGAAGCGAAACGGGGCCCCCAGCGGATAGTCCTGACAATCAACTCGACGCGGTTGTCAGCCGTGAGCACTTTGGGTTTGTAGGGATTGCGGGGGGCTGGGGTTTATGGCGTGAAGTTCAACGTTCCGTTTTCAGCATTTTAAACGCTCAACCCATGAGTATTATTTTTGTGGCTCCAGATGACTGATGTTAGGAGCTAGACATTAACACAGTATGAGGGCTAGGGTTGTTGTGTTTGTGGCTTCTTGTTTGTGAGCAGAGTACTGGGAGTCAATTGCTTGGGTGGAGTCCTCTAGGCGCCTTATTTGGCGGCCGACGGCGCGGCCTCCCAACGCTGACCAGTTCTACGGCTTCGGGTTAGCCCTAAATCCGAAATTCTTATCCCTAAGAGCAAACGGCAGTGCTGAATGTTGAGTGTTTGAGAGTTTTGAAGTGCGCACCGATTCTTTGGAAGGCGCATAGTGTGTGGTTAGGCGGTTCTTGTATGTTAGGGAACATTAGGGTTTACGAGGGTTTACGGGGGTGTGTGTGGTCTTCAGCTACTTCACAATGGATCTAAACAATCTCTCCCCTGACTACGCAGCGCATGCAGCCCCAACGGACTCGCGGCGGAGGCCGGACCAACGGCTGTACGAAGCTGGAAGAGTTGATGAGGCGGTTGAACAGAAGAACAGACTGGAAGAGAAACAGAGGCAAATCCTGAATCCTAAACCATGAACCTTAATCAGGCGTTGTAGTGTCTTGATAAACCCTAACTACTCCTTTTAAACCTCCAACCATCATAGACCCCTATAAATCTGACAAGATTCTTATAATCCCTAATATATCCCAAGCGCTGCTACAGGTAGAACGAACACGTACTAGGCAGATGCTGCCTGCATGCTACCTGCAATCTAACTCTTAATGTGGGGTCTAGGGCTTGGGGATCTGCAGGGAGGCTGCGCGGGCGCGACCTCGTGGAGAGTGCGACTATCAACCCTGCTGGTTTGAGCGACAACAGAATTCTGAAGACTGGGTTTACAAGGTAACGCCGAAGCCCTCACAACCAATATACCCTCACTAGCCTTGCCCTAACAACAGGGGTCACAGATGGAACGGAGCGCTTAAAACTACCGACCGATATAATCTATGGCACAACTGTAGCTTCGACTGTTCCGGTTACCCACGCGGTAGGGTTAAGGTTTACACCGCATGATTTGCGTATGTCTTCAGGGAGGGTACTGGGAGGCTCGGGAGGAGGGACAATGGGGTTGCTGTCCGGACATCTTCTAAACCCTGCATACCCTTGTGTTGGCTTATTATATGCTCTTGCTCGAGGTCTGGAATTTACAGCCTATGGTTTAGTGCGAGCGCCTCTTATCTGCGCTAACCTTAGCTGAAGGTACTTTCAGTTGTAGCAGTTCAGCTGATCCATGCTCGGGTGTACGTACACCTGGGCTTACGGGGTCAGCTGCAGGCACACCGCAGCGCGCGCACGGGTGTATCTGCAGTTCAGCGCCCCCTGACACATTAGGGGGCGCATCAGTGTGGCGGGTTTAGGGTCGTCCGTCTGGTGTTTAGGATTAGTAGCGGCGAAATGAGTGCTGAGGGGCTGCATTAGGTGTTTCTTTAGTCCTTCTCCAATGCAGAAGAGATAGGACCTACGAGATGCAACCCCTTCGGTCGAGAGAACACTAAAATGCCTCGGGCACCGCTGTGGGAGCCGCAGCAATCTTCAGTAGCAGTGCTGTGGCTAGCTTTAGCAAGCTGGCGTGAGGCTGGGGCTCTTTGTGCGGCCGCAGCAGCATGAGCAGGAGCAGTTGAATGCTGCTGCTCGGAGTGACTCCACTTACGGGTATGAAGCATTTGTTTTGGAAACAAAGGTGAACATGAAGCCAAATAGGGGAACAGCGGGCGCCCGCATGCACTTCTTGGGTATCTGTAGACCCTATGTATACATGCGTAGTACATGCATTACGAAGGCGTCAGTATAGACGGAGATAAATCCTACTCAGGTGTCAGTGCAGGCTTAAAACTGAAGTTTGGTTCGCTTGTAAACATAAATATGGCGAAAGCACGTGAAGTCAGTGCGGTCAACGACGATTGGGGACTGCCTAAGGGTGCATGGAGACGTATTTGCCAGTACGCTATGAGACAATACACCTGTCGGCGCTCTCACAACCAATTGCGTCATATACGTTAATAGGAGTGGAATTTATTTACCAATTGGAAGGGAATGACATGCCACGTACCCAGTCCAGAGATGCTACAAGATACTACGGCGAAATTCATGCAGTACTCCGTTATGACCTTGTAGATGCGCCAGTTTTGAATATTGAATTCAGCTAATACGCGACGAACAGAAGTGGATACATTTGGTTCTTAGTCACGATAAATAACTATGAGCTACCAGCGCCCCTCTCAACCCCCTCGGCGCTCGAGCACCGTATCTAGCTCAACCCCGAAGCAGCCCTAATCTTTGTTTGATGGTACTGGTGACTCCCACATTGGGAACTGACCGGCAATTACGAGGAGTACTAAGCAATTCCAATCCATCAAGTAGTGCGTCGGGAAACCATCAAGTGTTGACGGAAAAAGCGGAGGGAAGGCAGCGCTTGGGGCGCTGGGGCCCTATGGAACTGTTTTCCCACATATTTGCGTTTCACTACATGCAGCTGTAGTCTTTATATAGGGTCCCGGCAATCGCCTACAGCAACAAAATATACCTGTGGGCTGCAGAATATATTTCCCATTACTGTTCCGCAGCAGCATATAACTTCCCCTACAGTCTCCCGCTTGTGAAAAGAAAAGGGGGTGGGTGGGTG